>NC_058063.1:10878150-11060650 GCF_020085105.1 Siniperca chuatsi
ATGAAGTCACATTCGCAGCTGTGGAGGGCGCTCCCTATTAAGAGGGAGGGTATACATAAGCAGATAAACTGTAAGAAGCACTCGCCACTCTCCTCTGTCAGTGGGAAACATCCGTCACCATGGATACTGATAGATGCATTAGTCGCTCTGCTTTTGAGTTATATTATGTGCTGTTTCCATGCAAATGCAAAACATCCCAAAAGAATGAACATGTGTTCTGTGTGCTCGATGTGTACATATATTATAAGCTAGCACTGAAGTGATGAGTTGAATAATCAGTTAGTCAATCGTCAGAAAATTAATCAGCAGCAATTTAAATTATTGTCTCATCGTTTGAGTCATTTTCCAGCAAATGTGAAAATTTGCTGCTTTTCCCTGTTTCACATCAATGTAAATTGGAAATATTTGGGTTTTGGACTGTCAGACAACACAAGCAATTCTTAGTTACCATACCGTCTGGAAAATTGTGATTTGATATTTTATTGACTAAAAGATTAATTCATAAGTCAAAGAAACAGATGATTTGAAAATACAAACAATTGTTGGTTGCAGCCCTATTTAGCTAATGGGGTCAAGACAATTTAGGGAGAAAGTGATGTTTTTTCTTTTTTAACCTAACTTTTTTTTTACATGTTTTGTCATATGGTTTTATACTCCACCTCTGCTCCCCAAGAAGTGATATGGCAAACTCTCCACAGGAATGGACAGAGTGGATAGGATGAATGTATGTATGTTGGGACAAATTGCTATGAGTGCTGATGTAATAATGTGGCACGGTTACGATACTTTTGTTTCGGATGTCATTCTCACTTTTCTGCTTCTTTTTTTTCTTTTTCTGTAACTTCTCTTTCTTGTCTGAATTCAAATGGGTGTCTGTGAACAAAAATCGTGCTCTCCTGCTTTTTCTGTCTGTTGATCTTTTCCCATCTCCCTCCACTCCCCTTCATTGTCCTTTCATTTATTCTTCCCCAATCTAAAAGCCTTTTACCTTCTCCTGCCATCATCTTATCCCAGTGCTCTTTTATTTGCCCATTCTCTACCCTACTCTGTACATCTACTCCTTCTGCTCTATACCCCTCTGACTTTCCTTCCCCAAACTAATAGTGACACACACCTCATCCCTGTCCATGTCTCTTTCTGTCACTCCATCTCTCTCCATCCCTCTTTCTTTTTCTCTCTCTATTGGCTGGTGCGTGCTGGCACCAGACATTTACGAGAAGCTCTCACCATAGCCGATTGATCACGGCCATTGTTTGCGCTGGGTCCTCCATTTTACAGTTCAGTGTTCATGAAAAGGAGCTTTTGCCACTCCTATCTGTCACGTCCCTCCACCCCAAAATGTTCTCTCTCTCTCTCTTTCTCTCTCTGGCCAGTGATTCCCCACTGACATTTTCACAAGCGCACCTTCATCAATTTCACACCTCCAATGCCCTCCTATGCCAGTGTGGAAGGTGGGAGGAGGTGAATTGATGGGTGGGTGCTGACAAAGCTAGCTTGAATTCGAAGTCAGGGAGTGACAAAGTTGTCCAAGTGTAGGACGGATAGGACATGGAGGGTCATCAATATGTGTTGTCACCAAAGTCAACAAAATAAACAACTGTGTGACATCAAACAAGTGCTCCAATTCAAATATGTCCAGTAGTATCTATGGAAATCACTGTTATGATATTGACCACACTGCCACAATGTACAGTGCAAGTTTTTGCATGTCAGCTTACCATTTGCTGCCCCCTGTAGTTTGCATCCTTCTCATTTATTCCTCCAAAGATGCAACGTATGCTATAAATCCAGTAATGCAATAAAAGGTGTGATGGGAAAAGCCATCCAGAAGGTAAACATTCTCTGCACTCGCTTCCTCCCTTTAGTCTTGGGAAATTAGGCCATTCTATCATCAGCCAACTGGTGCATTTATGAGCTGCTAAAGTAATTGGCGATTGCAGCGTGATCTCAGCTGAGAGAAAGGTAGCACATTCACCTCAACAGAGCCTTAAGCTAAATGCTTCAATGAAATAACAGAGAGGACATGGAGGAGGAGGCGAATGGAGAGAAGGAGAGTAGCAAGGTGCCTCATTCACTGGCTCAGGGGTTTATGGGATTGCTCCCAGCTGTCACTCTGCGTAGTGAATCCGCAGCACCGTAATATCTTAATTGTTTCAAATTAAATGCTCGTAAAATGGCAAAGGAAATGAGTTTTTCCTCTCTGGCTAATCCAAAGCAGCCCCTTGACTTACATCTGGGCCCGCTATAAGTGAGAGGGGGTTTAAAAGGTGGAATGGCTCCCACATGAGATGGCCATGGATAGGCTGGTGTGGAATTAGTTTTTATAGGTTGTGAACTATGAGCCTATCACTGCGCATATGTGAATCACATGTCTCAGAGCATCCTCCCCCTCCGGTGCACATGCATTAATGTGTGTACATATGTATGTTTATGTGGAGGATGTGTGCAAGCGGAGGCTTATCATAATAAACAGTCTAAATCTCCTGTGGGGATTCACACATTTAGTCTCCCCCCATCTCCCTCCAGCACTTCTGAGACTCAGCTGATTCCACAGCACACATTCAAATCACTCAACCAGCTCAAGCGTCCTGAATGACATCAGCCTTGCTGTCAAACACACACACACACACTCATGTATGCATGCATGCACACACATAATGCACACACGCATGCTGGCATACATGCAAACACCGACACAGATAAAGCCCTTCCCACCTCAGTTATCAAGAATAATCAGCGCATATACTGCTATTTACTCATAGCACATACTATGCATGCAATTTATACACTAATGCTTTCTGTGTGAACACAGTATGACATGCTTCTCATGGCTTTTCTGAACACAATTCTGTCTGAAAGGATATCAGAATTTCCCATTAGCCCCTGTTAACTTGACATCTTCCCTTCCATTCTTACAGCATACTTGAAATGAAGCTCATAACAGGCAAATCCAGTAGACAATTATGTGTCATTACATCTGCAAAGTGGTTTTTATGGGGGGGTGTAGGTGTTGGTGACGGTAGGGGCAGTGATTATCATAAAATGAAACACCAACTGAGAAGGCCTGACACCTCTCCACTTGGAACCAGAGACTGATTGAAAAGAAAAAGAGAAAAAGGAGCCGAAGCATCATTATTGCTTCACAATGCAGAGCGTAGCTTTCACTCTGCTCAGCAGATGGTGATATAAGAGGGATGTGGTAAAAGTTAAACTAACAAGTGCTTGAAAAGTTTCTGACACCCATCAATACTGCCATCTGCAGTTAGTAACGTCTAGAGGAAAGCTGTGTGTCAACATTTAACAAGAGTTACGGGATATTTGGTGTCTTTGTGAACTTGTCTCTCAATGAGGTTCAGAGACTGGAAGTTGTAGTAGTAATAATAATTTTCTCTAGTATTCTGTAGCATTTTCAAAAAATAAGTTTAGAAAAATCAAACCAAACCAAACTGAAATCAAACCAAACCAAACTAACTGGAGAGAAACAGCAAAAATATCTAGCTTGCTGCATGTCTGCTGGTTGCTAAATAGGTAACTGATTGCTGAAACATTCACATTACAACTTTGTAAGGTGTTAATGTGTGACAGAGAGCATGAATTTGCATCATGCAGTCAATATCCCAATCTGACCTTGGTAATGTTTATGACCAGATCAGCTAAGCTAATCAAAGAGAGAGAAAAAATGCCTGAATATAAAAGATATAAAAGAGGACAATCATGGCATGAAATTTTTCACAGCAGACATTTTGACTTGACTGGGAAAAGCACATGTGTTACTAATAACATTAATGATAGCTCCATTCTATTAAAGTAAGACATGGAAGTGTGTCAGCGAACCAGCATATGAACAATACCAGGACCCTGAAACTGAAGCAGCTAAATGGAATTCAGCCATCTTGAATTTCATTATTTACACCTGTGCTTTTCCTGCTGTGACATGTCAAAATGTCTGTCTTGGAAAAGGCATATCAAAATGATTCACTGTGAAATGGACACATTGTGACAGAAGTCAGTGGCAGCATTGAGAATGTGGGAAAAAATATAAGCTAATGTTTAACATTTTTAAAGTTATGACTATCTTGAGGTTAGATAAAATAAGCTGAGGCCAAACTATGATGATGACTTTATGTTTCTAGATACTGTAAGTACAAATCTGTACATCCCACTGCCCTTCACTGAACTTATCTGTACGTTTTCTCTGCTAAACTCTAGATTAAGGTCCATCTTCCACTTCTTACTATCTATTTTGCTCTCCTGTGTGCTGTGTTGTTTGTAATGTACTGCAGAGTATTCTCCATCCTCTCTTCTGATGCTTCACATCCCATCTCACCCCTCTAATCTCTACTCCTGGTTCTTTTATTTCCATCTCTTGCTGCTCCTTCCCTACTCTCTCTCTCTCTCTCTCTCTCTCTCTGCCCTCTCATGTCTCTCTCATCACCTCCACTTCTCCCAGCCGTTTTGTTTTGGGGGTTTTTTCACCTGCACACTACACAACTCCTCCTCTTCTCTGTACCCTCATGTGGTGTTGGATACTCTCCCACCCTTCCTCTCGCATTATCTGTTTTTCTCTGTCTCTCCCTTTACCATTTTTATTACCTTTTCTATCCTGTCTGATTATCTTGTTACCACTGCTCTAGCAGCAAATTCTCTTGACCCAATCCCTTTTTCTTATCCTTACATCTTTCCCCTCAACATTTCCTTTGTGTCACATTGACTTCTTTCTTTGCACTACTTAACCAGCCTTTATTTTTCTTGTTTTTTCCTTCCTCTCCTTTAACTTAGCCTCCATTAGTTGTCCCTATGCATTATGCCAGAATATGCCCTATCACTGCCAGTCTCACACCCTATCTCACTCTCTCCTTTCCTCTCCTTCTCTCTGGCTGCCATGTTTGTGGCCTTTCGCTCTGTGCACATCTAATGGCTGGGGTGTAATCCACTGGCTAATCTGCTGACAGCCTGTGTGACAAGGCATTAGCTTTGTGTCACTGCCTACCATGCAGCCTCTCAGTGTGTGTGTGTGTGTCATAGAGAGGGAGTCAGAAAAAGAGAGAAGAGAGAGAGTCAATGAATGTCAGTGTGTCCGTAAGCATACGAAATATGTTTGTAAAACTTTGTATATGCTAGCATGTGTGATAGGGTGTAAGTAATGGCTTATGTGTTGTCGACTGGATGCCCAAGCGTAAAATTGACACTGTAGCTTGTCAGTTTTGCATGACCTTTCACCATTCCATTCCATGTCAAATAGGGCTCAGTTTGTAACCCAGTATTGGATGTTCTATTATTTCCGCTGTAATAATTGTATTTCTGTCAGCAGAAGCTTTTTTATTACATTTGGCACCAAAGGCTGCAACTCATCTTCTCGATCACTTTCATTAATTCATCATTGATTAATCTGTTGATTATTTTTTGGATTATTTGAGCAATTGTTTTGTCTATACAATGTCTGAAAATAGTGAAAAACAGCTCAGAAACACAAGCTGAGTTTCTCAAAGCCTGTGTTGCTTTTTTTGTCTGAGCCATTCCAAACCAAAAGATATTGAATTCACAAAAATATATAACAGGGGATTGTCACATTTAAAATGCTGGAATGAGAAAATGTTAAACTTTTTTGCTAATGACTTAAACAATGAATTTATTATTAAAATTGTTGATGATTGACTAATCATTCCAGCCCTAGTCACTGGCTTCGAATAAGTGCGTGAGTGTGCTTTTGCATGCAGACACAATCATGTGTGGGCATGTAACCCCATGTATGTTCTGCGGCTTTGTGTAGGCTCCACAAAAATTTAATTGAATTGCCAACTCCACTTCACCAGCAGAACTCACCTTGTTCTTGCTCACATTTCTCTCTTTTTAGCTTCTGTTCCTTTTCTTTAGTGGTCCCCTCCCCTGTCTCCACCTGAGTGATCCTGTTATCACAGCTGACCCCTCACTAGATCTGTCGACAGCCAAAGAGATTACACCGAAGGCCATGGAACACATTGGGCTCCCCATTTGACACGTGTGTGTGTGTGGGGGGGGGGGGTGGGGGATTGCCTGATCCCCTGATGCTGATAAACTGGCCGATGCTTTCAGTATTCAAGAAGCGGGAATGGGGTAGGGTGAGGTGGTGGTCGTGGGGGGAGGATAGTCGACTTTAAGTCTACTTCTAATCACTGGGCTTTTCAGAAGGGATAAGGGAAAGGAGAATGGGAGCTTGGTTTGGGATGGAATTAGGCCCTGATGGATTTGGGGATAAGGTTGTTGGGCTTTGATTTTATCACAGTTTTCTTGAAAGCTTTTGAGTAGCATGTTTGATCCAATCTACACTGCGCTTGGAACATGCTATACAGCTTGGGTGAAATACAATGATAGTAACAAAACAAAAACAAAGCAATACTACCTAAAGGGAGTTTTTCATTCACCTACAGCTATAGAGCAGCTTGTAGATTCATTGCCTTGCACAAACTCTTCTTTGAACCCATGTCAACAACAGGCATGCATCATGCATAGTGTAAGCTTTTCATAGCTACTCATCATTTATATTAGTTGCACTGGCATGGTACTACCGATGCCTTCTGCACTGAACATTTTCCAGCTAATGAACCATAATCCCAGGGGAACTGTGAGTCATTTCATTCATGCTAATTTCTGGGCATTCCTTGATCCATCCTTTCAAACTCCCCTTTTTTGACTGTTGCCGCATGGGGGATACTTCTGCCATTGAAGTGAGAACACGGCACAATTATCATTGATTCATGCGCCCTAAAAGCAGAGCAGAGTGAGACAGACTCTTATGAAACGTGGCTTTGCCAATATACTGTCAGAGACGGAGGTTTGATGGCTCACTCGTCCGTGGCCTCCGCATCATGTTGTCTTCACCAGCTGTTGTTTGACAGAAAGGGATTCTTCCCGCAGTGTGCAAAGACACAGCTATCAACTTAAGAGGCTTGACAGCAACACACTCTGGGGCCGTTTTTCTACTGTATTATAATAGGTATTACTGGTGGAGCATCTGCAGATGGTGTAACACAAAACAACAGCAACAAATAATAAAGAAAGTAGAATGGAACCCTGGTGGTGGTCTCTTTCTCCATAAAATAGCAGAGCATTTCTTCACAGTTTCGGAGTGATACTGTAAAAAGTTGTTGTGCTGCTATATGTATGTTATACCATAAGCATTTTATGGTGGTTTTATGTCATAATATTGAGCGACTGCAATGGAACCAAGACCTAGAAAAGTGCACCAACCAATACAATCCTGGGAAGCAGTGAAATAAACTGCCTTTTATTGATTTATCCTAATTACAGGAGTCAATAAAATGTATGGCTTTCAGTCTTGCCAGAAGCCACTTATATGGCATACTGAGTTAAGCAATCACTTTTAATGGCAAGTGATCAATTGATATACTGTTCTGCCGAACAAAAACAGTACAGAACAAACATGGGGGGTATTAAATCCAGTCTGGAACCACATTGCCAAACAAGGCTGTCAGAGCTGAGCAGTTGTTGTTTTTATGCTCTGTGTCTGAACAACAATTGATAGCAAATCGTGAAATAAACCACTACCTGCTATTTTGTGTGGCTTCCCAAAAGTCAACACAGTGCTGTAACTATGAAAATAACTGTAATGCTTTCAAGATCTTTTTACCAATTTCCCATTGTGTACATGTCCTTTCAGTATTCAGTCAACTTTAACCATGTCAGCAAAATGTGCAACATCCTTGCAACTGCATTCTCCACCATCATAACTACAAATCAGCATAGTTGAGACTCTCAATTGAGACAATTTGATGAACGCAGTCAAAACCACCGTCAACCTATGTAGACAGTAAAATTAAATGTACAATAAAATGCACGCTGCTGAGCTTGTTGATGCTGATTGTGAGAGCAGGGCCAAGCTCCCAACACTTTGTAGATCATTGTAATTAAAACATAAATTGGAGGTATTGAGCTGCATGCAGTCACCAGCGCAGGCTCCAGGGAAGCATTGATTCATGCATGCACTTGGAAACAATTGCTCTGATTTGCACAGAGTAAAATATAGAAGCCTTGTAAATAAAATCAATAGCAAACAAGCTGCGTAGGCTCTTCAAATAGTAGATAGTGAATTACAGTCAGACAAATAATGCTAGAGATATGAGCGAGCATGGGCTCATGGGAGAAAAGCAATCTTTACCGTGAATGCAGGATAAGATGCAGCACATTTAAGGTATATGTGTCTGAGAAGAAATCCCTTAAGAATACTGAATTATTGGATGATTATTGATTGGTTTTGATGGCCCAGTGAGGTATTTGAAAGTATCTGAGGAAAGACAAGGCAATGGTTACACAATGGTATGTCAGGTCAGTCTTCATTTTGCTCTTAGACTAGTCTAATATGAGTTAGATAGTTGCATAAAAAAATATACACTGCACATTTCAAGCTTAAAAAGTCAGCCAACCCACCCACATCTGCTATCAAAAAAGTGCTTTGTTTCGGTGTTAAGTATCAACCACACCTGCTGAAAACACAAAAGAGGAAAACATTACCCATAATTTGTCATTTGTTCAAAAATTTGTGGAGAAGCAATGGAAAGAGTTTTTAGAGACCACAGTAACTTCATGAAAAGGCATTTTTTGTCTGCCATTTCTTCACTAAATACTGAATTTAAAATGTCCTTGTTACTGTTAAATTCTTTCACCAGAAACATGTTTTTTGCTGGCGTGAACAGAGCTAGGCAGCGTAAAGCTTTATCTCAGTCAGCCATATTTGTTAGTTTGAAAGCAGTCCTAATTTACCCCGAATACATAGAACATTAGTCCTCCTTAAGATAGCCAAGAACAAGAAAGCTTTGATGTGTATCTGAAGTCTTAAAAAGCCATAGTCAAAGTCTGTCTTCTGATGAGGGGTAATGGAAAGGATAAAGGACTTGAGTAATAACAACACAACCCTGATGCAGTCTTTATTACATGGCATTTATGTTTATACTTAACAATATTCTGATAAATATGCACAAGATGCAGGTACTATAAACACTGATATAATATAATTTGCACACCTGCTAGAGTACAAGGCCTGTAAGAGTACATATTTAGAAAATTACATACCTAGCTTGTGAAATTGTATTTTTCTTGTAGGTTTGAATTGAATTAATAATTTTCTGCTCTTCTTTTTCTAAACTAATTACTCCAGCTACTTCATCTTAGAAAGAAGTGATACATATTGTGGGGTCTGTTCAGGAGGTTACCTGAGGAATAATCCAATTAAAAGGAGCTATAGAAATCTGGCTATTCTACTCCGAAGTTGAAGGTTCACTTCCAAACACACTGCAGATTTTTTTCTTTTCGTTGTAAAGCTAATGTAGCGTGATGGAAGAACAGAAGCACAAGAGTTGCTATCTGCAGAGGTGCCATGTGCTATAGCTGAAGGAATATTCCCTAAAATGGCTCCAGGCACACACCTGAACCCTGTGCTCCACATTTACAAATTTACATCTTGAAATCAGTTATAGATTTAAAGCAACGACACTGTACTAACTTCACAAACTATACTTAAGTATGAAGTGAATTTTGTACCAGAAAATGTTGTTGAAATATAAATGATATACTAGACGTGGACTTTAATTCATGCCTGTGTAATCTCTGATTTCTGGGAATGTTTCTTAGACTAATCATCATGCTGTGGGAAGTGTCCTTCACTACTGCCAGCCTCACATGGGAAAAAGAGGAGTCACGAGTGACAGAGGGAGGACAGAGAGAAGAGCAGATACAGATGAGTGCAGGCTTGAAGACAGCTATGGCAGGGAAAGAGGTTCCAGTGAAAGAGTGGGCTGCATGTATAGGGAAAATTGGATAGGAAAACAACAGAGGGAGGGGAGAGGCAGTCAAAAGGAGATAGCAAGGGTAGAGTGGCAGGAGAATGAGAGAGAGTAGAAGAGAGGGAGATGAAGAAGAGAGGGAAAATTGGAGAAAAGGAAGGTGGTGAAGGGAAGAGCTTTTCCTCCTAGCCGTATACTGTATCCTCAAAGCGGCTTTCATCCACCCTCACATCAACAGCCTAGGTTCAGAAACACCTCTGCAAGCTCCACACACACACACACACACACAGATGCACACACACACAGATGCACACTCATCATGCTAAAAAGCATCCTTTGACAATAATCACCAGTCTACTTCTTGGCATCATACAAAACCTTTTTTATGCATTTTGTTGGTACAGGGAACTGCTTAAAAAGAAATATAGAAAGCCCAAAAAGGTTTCCTCTAATTAAAGCCAAAATGAGCCTCACGAGCCAGCTGAATATTGAAGCCTTTCTAGCGTGAGAGACAAAGCCAAAATGGATGATTTGTTTTTCTTTGGTTTTACAGGAAATCAAAGGGGCACTCACACAGGTATCTTAGTACAGACAGACAGAAAAGACAAACATGAGCATGTAAGTGCAAACTTACATCTTGATAAAATATCTTTCCTGTATTACCATAATAGGGTCAAATGAAATTTTACTAGATACCTTAAGTGTGCACACACACAGTAACGCCTGAGCAAAGATACACACTTACATACACACAGCCTGAATAAATGCTAGTAGCAGAGAGGAGACAAAAGAATTAAAGTGAGACTGACTAACAGAGTATGACATGTCCAAGGCCTATCGCTAATTATGCCCCCACTGCTACAAACTGTTCCCTTACTATGATCAACTGAAACAGGAGACAAGGGGAAAGGCTGCAGCAATTAATGCTGAAAGTGTATGTTACTCATAAGAACGTGTCAGGATATACGAACAGTTCTTCATTAATTAAGACACCCTACTTTTAGTATGTTATAAAAGGGTTCTATAATAATTCTTTAGTTTGAGATTCTCATGTCATTAAAACAACATTCAACGGGTGGCATTAATATTAGTGTCTAGTTCATGCGTTGTTTTGAAGAACAACTTAAACAGGCTTCTATGATGGAATTAAATAAACAGGAATAGGTAATCCATTACTTTCTGATAGGGATTTTCCAAACATGAGTTAGTTCATGTAGCAGTAACACTGTCACAAATTTCAACATTTTAATTTAAAAAAAAAGATGGAAATTATCACATCTTACGGTTTATCTGGAACAGCTTGCATGTTAATCAGCTAAAGAAAATTGATTTAATGTAAACTTCTTTTAAGCCAGAAGCAATTCTTTTAAAACTGCACTATGTAAACTGAAACTGGCTTACATTTCCTTGTTTGGACTGGAGACTGTGATTAGGTTCAGCCCAGTGAGTTCAGTTTTTTCTGGACCCAGCACTTGCTTGCAGGTGATTAATGTTGTGTTTAACTGGGAAGTTCACCAGTGGTTATTAACAGCAATAAATGTCTAAAAATAGTTTTTATTAATTTGTGGAGTGTCGGTGATGATTTCTGTTGCAACCCTACTGTGTGATTTAAGCTTGAAAGATGGATGTATTTTTGTTTCAGTGCCATCTGTGCTGTAATCTTTAAACTTTAAAGCTTTGCAGGTTTTGCATGTTAGCGATCCTAACTGGTGGCAAGACGCTTGTCATTTTAGGAATTAGAAACCAACCTCGAAATTCAGTGATCGCTTTAAAGCAAAGGGTAGCAAACCAAATTTTACACTAATACTACCAGACGAGAGGCTAAAGGTCAAGATCATGTGCTCATCATTGTTTACCAGAAAATTCTGTCTCTTTGATTTGTGAAGTACCTTTTACACATGGTACCTTCAACATCGCTGGGTATAATTATCTAGGTGGTTTTATTAATTTAGATATACTGAAGGTCTCTGTTGAATCTGTGCCAATCAGCCAGTACTTGGACAAGATGTAGCATCTGGCTCCAAAGACTAAGTAATGCAGGATGCTGCATATAATGTATTCAGTGGAAGCTCTCTGGTAATCTTGTCTTTTACACGGATGAATAACAATCCCCTTGTTTCAAAGATGGACCAATTTTCCCAAAATATGCTCTTTTAATTGAATCTTCAGCTCCAAAATGCTTTCTGTGATCAACTCGCAGAATGTAATACATCATCCTCTGAGTCTTTTGTGATTGGCACACATTCGCTACCTAAAACCATCATAAATGTCCCACCTACTGACCAAACAAAGCCCTAGACTCTCAGCTGGGTGAAACAGAGCAAATGAATAGCATCTCAATTAGGAGGCACTCTTCTCTAATGCAGCCCCACTTTGTGGTATGCTCAGCAAACACACAACCATGCATACAACACAAACACAAGCAGATCTGGTTCATTTTGCAAACAATGTGTACACAAACACACTGAAAACACCCACGTAGATTTATGTTGTTATCGAATGACCCACATGCCCACTTAGATTTGTGGCACTCCTCTAGTCTTCCCACAATGAACTATTGCATGGGTAGCAGAGATGATGGGCGAGGCTGAGAGGTTGCGGCATGCCATTTATCTCTGTCAGACGTGGTTGAACACAAGTTCTTATTGGCTGGGCAGGATTCGTGATTGCTAAAGCGGCACCCCAGTCTCTGAGACCATGCTAATTAAACAGTGGGGAGAAAAGAGCAAGAGGCCGTCACTCTCTACCCTCTGAGGCTCCATTCTGCTGCAACCAGCATTAACACAGACTGAGCAGAAATGGAAACCCAGCTCAAAATGCCATGACCCATCTTTGTTGTTGACTATACAATGATTCTTGCAACAGATTTGATTGCAAAAGCTTACCTTTCAGCACTCAAGCAACCTTCCCAACAGTTCAAGAGCTGCAGGACAACAACAAAAAAACAAAAAACAAACACACATTAGATTACAGTTTATTCATACCGTCATAAAAGCTGTAATGACAAGAGGTTGATGTCATCTGTGGGAGAGTTCAAGAGGCATGGGTGAAGATAGCAGTAGGTTTTGTTGTTTGGAAATCATTTTAATCACAGCTACAACAACGCAGTGAACTGCTGCCCCGAACTGAGCACAAATTCAGTACTGCCATTGCTTTTTATTGTGTAAAGGGCAAACATTTATTACCCGCTGATTACATTTGGCAGGCATATGTTTCTGACACTTAAGCCCTTATAATTTTCCAACCCGTTAGAAAAACCCCTTCTTCACCACTGTTATTCAATCACTGCTTGAATGTGGTATATCTCCCATGGATTTCATTGGGGAACAAAAAAGGAGTTGTGAGAACAAAGGGGAAATGGGAGTTGGGGGGGCACTGAGCAGCTTTATAGTTTAGT
The DNA here is from genome assembly GCF_020085105.1 of Siniperca chuatsi. Lineage (NCBI taxonomy): Eukaryota > Metazoa > Chordata > Actinopteri > Centrarchiformes > Sinipercidae > Siniperca > Siniperca chuatsi. The sequence goes on from NC_058063.1 coordinate 10,891,324, forward strand.
ACTAATTAAAATGTGGGCGGCACTCAAAAGGTCAGAGATTGACCAAAAAAAAGAGAAAAAAGGGTCACGTCACTGCTGATTGTGTGCATAAGGCGCTCAAGGTCCTGTAGATTAATACCAAGTTCACTTTCAAAAGGGGAATCGAGAGAGATGGGAGAGAGAATTAGTCGTGTGACTGATAAACAGCATATCTCCATGCTCTGTTCCTTTCCCATTTTTTTCCAGCTGGGAGATAAAATTCAGGCTTGGCAATGGTTTCCAGTGCAATTGATTCTGGCAGAGGAATATGACTGCAGAGTATGAGGGCTAAGTATCTGAATAGCTGCTGTCAAAATGCTGAAGGGGAATTTATTCCTAGTTTATATGCAAGCTATATCATGGAGTTACTGAGACTAAATGGCTACAGTTTGATGTACAGTATGCTGTCATTTCACCGGCGTATAATCACGGAGCTGTTCTAGACACAGGCTTGTGGGTGCTGTGCCTGGATTCAGTGAATGCAATGAAAGCACACAGTCATTTGCTAGGATATGACAAACCCTTTACATTTCAAAATATGAAATAGTCTTTGAACTGCTGTTGTAATTACCATGAACTTAATATTGGTCTACATGTCAGCTTGTTATGTGTGAAAACTGACATTTTGCAAATCTGATGTACCTAAAGTTTAAAAAATCCATTTTGAATTAATCTTCTCTCTTCAAGATGATGATCAGCATCAGTTATATCTTGCATTAGAGGAATGTAATGCAAGCATAATTTCAGAGGGAGCAAATGAGAGAGCGCAAAACACAATGGAGAGTTAGGAAAAAGGAAATTGGTAGCCCCATTGTGTCTGATCCATCCCTCCACTAAAAAGGTTTCCTGACCGGTGGGGAATACAGAAAATGATTAATAGGTACACTTCAGCAATCAGCAGGCAATAAGAGAGCCAACTGTCAGAGGTCCTACCTCCCTTCGTAGATTTATGACTAATAATTGGCCATGAATGTAGCCACTCTGGTACTATCAGAACCTCACAGGGCCAGTTGGTTGGAGATACAAACGGAAGGAAATGAATCTGGGGGTTTTTAAATGCTGAATACTGTGAGAGTATGTGGAGATGCAGAACATAAATCCCAACTGAAAATTCTTGAGCCTGTAAGAAACTGAGAATAGGTCTAAACAATAAGGTTCCTTCCCTAAAATAGACAGTCACATTTAATGGTGCCCAAGCCTGTATTCACTTTATAGTACAGCACGAAAAATGTTAGGATGGCAGACATTACTGCTTGTCATTTTACAGTATGCTAAGATAGTACAACAGTACTAACTGGATAGTTTATTAAAACAATTTGCTGCTCAGTACATTTCAATCTTAAACACTGCACAGTCTAATAGATTTAACAAGTACTGTGTCTATTCAGCTGCAATTTGACAACACCTTGACAGATTCTAGATTATGCCTTAAATATCCCCAAATAATGAAACTAGCACGTATAACAACTGGGGAAATAGACATGATGACCTTCTTAAAGCACCATCTGTTGCGCAGCACAACCGCAGCAAGGCAAGATTAACCAGTGAGGCTAAAAGAGTCACATTATATGACACCCACAGTGTTTGACTGCACTGTAAATGGCAAAACGCAGTATCTCCACTTTACTTAATTTGAAATACTATTGTGCGTTCACAGTGATTTCATTCAAAAGCCAGTGGAAACACATCTTAGCTATTATAATTAATAGAATGGTCAGATTTGATAGGCAAAAAGGCTACTGTAAATCACTATCAAAAGAAAAATGAGAGCCCTGTCGACATTTCGATTTGTATCTGTGACAGGTGATCCAATAGGAAAATAAGTGATATTATCCTGCTGTATGTAAACACAATCTGGGAATATCAAACCCGATGAACAGTGATGATGTGCCACCTACCTAAATAACCCTGGCGATGACAGGCCTTAGCGCTCCATTTATTCACCCCCACCTTACCAATACCCCTCCCACCCCACTCCCCGTTCACCACTTCTTTTTCACTGCCTTCAGTTTATATACTTCTTTTTTCAGGATTCTAGACATTTCTTTTTCTGTACACCTGGGCATCAGGGTCACTGTCCTCCCTGCTCCACTCCCCACTTGCCCCCACCCTTCCCTCCCTGATCTTTTTTTTCCCTTTCGAAATTCTGTCCATTGCCCTCCTGACAGCTACCCATCAACCTGGGTGCAATTTAAAAAACCCTTCAACAGCTGCCATTCCACAGGGCTGGCTATCAGTCCAGCTGCCAAAGCCCAGACAGGGACTCTGCTTCAGCAAGCAACTTTGAACGTCAGGTTGGTTCCCCTACTTCCAAATAGACTGAAGGTGAAAGACTCTATTTCTCATAGATTGGTTCAGGGCGACTGAGGTGGAGTTTTGAGGCAGCATTGCTACTTCCTTCCTGACATGTTATATCCAACATCTGGCATGCAGTGTTGTGGTCTGGAGACAAATAGTTTGACTTCATGTAGGCTGATGAACATGATTTAATAACAGCAGCATGAAGCAGTGTGTTGAATTATATTTGCAAACATTATGATGCTTTGGGGAAAAAAGGAAAGGCTCTTGGGAGAATACTGTAATGGAGGAATATTTGTGGTTCTACAGAGATTTATCACTTGCCTCAGTGTCTGTGTTTGAGCCAAAGCAGTGTGTGCGCCTGCCTGCCTGCCTGCCTGCCTACCTGCCTGCATGCAAACATTGCATACTTGTCTAAATGCACATGTTGCCTGAAACAATCTAGTGAATATGGCTCAGGCTTGAGGCTGGGCAGCCTGCTGCTGTGCACTTCTCTCCACCATATGTCTTTGTCAAAAATATTTGCTGTGCGCCGAATGAGGGATGAAATCAATCCAAGTGCTATTTTCCCAGTTGCTCTTTCTTGAAGGCAGCAAAATTGTACTGATACTTGCCAGATCAGCCCACATTGTCAAATGTAACAACTGGCCACCAGTGACATTCGTAGACAGACCATCTGGTCTCCAGCGTCCTATAATCGTTTAGTGAAAGAATGGAATGGCTGAAGCCTTTCTCCTGTCTCAATTAGCAACTGCGAGATGGATGTGAGAACTGCTCTGGTGTTATGGACCAATCAAAGATGTACACTATGTGCCAGTTGGAAAATGTGTTGAGGTGGTCCATGGGCACTGATGGACTAAAATTTGTCACTAAGAAGGACTGAACAGATGTTCTTGCTGGCATTCATTTTCCATAGTTTCACCCACTCAGCTGGACTTCTGGAACACTCTATCTACTGTACACTACCTGAAGACAAAATCAACAGCACAGCAAAGGTTGTGTCAAGGCACTCAATAACACACAAAATATGTTCTAATAATAAAGTTTGTTAGAGTTTTATTTAGAGTTGAGCTTTTCCAAATGCTATATATGTTTGTCATAGCCACTTGACATTTCAGTAATGGGCTAATGCAAATATTTAAGTCTTCCAAGAAGCTGATGCTGCGTGTTTAGCAAATGGCCATTTTAGCTGAATTGTGTAAGTGCTGCATATAGCTGAAGGAGTGAAGCTATTTTCAACTACTGCTTCTGGACCGACTACAGCTATTGGGTTGGGGACGCTTGCTGTCCGCCAAAGCTTTTAGTCCATTGTGTAGCAGCATCAATTTTGCCCATAGCCACAAGACCGCATGAACAAAAGCTCCAGTTGGCTGGGTCACACTGCGATGTACCTGGGGGATGTACGCATGTTTTGCATGGACTGGGGAGGGTAACTGTTAGGTCCATTAACATCAGATAGGGCTACAGCCTCCAAGCTGAACAATTGCCCTAAGCGAGCTGGCATTATGGGGAGGCATCTTCCCTGATCCCATTCAGCAAAGAAAGTAAATGGAGTTGAAGTGGGTCGTCTAGAGTTAAATTGAATCTGCTGCCAATGGAAAGGCTTTGATGTAGCAAAGATTAAGCAATTGTTGTAATTTTCTGTGCAAGCTCAGAGTACCATCAGCCTCCAAGAGCAACCCTTTTAAAATGTTCTTAGTCCATCAGTGGTTGCTTTACTCTGTTGGTAACAACATGCAGTGAAATACAACTGTTCAGCATGTTTGAAATGTAGGAGAAATGTGTTTAGTTTTCTTTTTAAACATGAACCAGGGCCGTATTCATCTTCATTCATCTAATGTGAAAACAGGTCAAACCATCCAAATTGATAATGATAAAAAAACAACTTTTGTTTGGCCAGCATGTTGGTGAGAGTGAGGCAGTCATCAGAAAATTGTACTGAAAAGCAAGATTTCGGGGGTAAAAAGGACACAAGATTTTATCATGTAATTGAAGTAGAGGTTCTTAACGGTTCCATGTTTTCACTGGAACTCCTATATTGTATTTGCAGCATGTGGGTCATGGTCCCTTTTTTGTTTTGAGGAATACTTTTTAGCATGAATAGGGTCATGTGCGTCAGATTGTTTTCTCTCACTTCGCTCTAAAGTTCTAAGAGCTTCTCTTCAGCCAACAAGTGTAGTAGAAGTCATGGAACTCTGGTGGGATATATCAGTTAATGGTAGAAGTGTCCTTCCCGTGCCCTTCTGTAATAGCTAAGCATCATTAGTGAGAGGGTCAAGAGAGGGCCCAGCCATCCATATGTTTCAATAATTACCTTGCACTTCTGTCAAGGCACATACAGAAAGACTGAGCTTACATCACAGCCAAACTGACAAAATTAATGATGAGAAAAGGGTGTCTAAATGGATCTCTTTTCCCATCAAGTCTCCTTTTCTTCATGCTTTTCCGTAAGACTATTCAAAGCAGCTGAAGGTGACAGGTACAAATGTTCAGGCTTTATCACATGACTCTTTCATGTGATAAAGCTGTGGGTCATGCTTCAGCCTTGGTTGCAGAGGCAGCAGTCTCTGCACTGTGAGTGACACATTATTTCTCTGTAAACCCTGCCACTCCCGTCCTAACTCCCCCAAATCACAACCCCAATCTATTTTCTGCCTGGCTAGTCCTATGAAACTGCATATATTCTGTCAGATTAATCCCATCATATTCCCATACTGTTTAGTTCTCGGGTGTTTGAGGAGCAGATTTGGAAATGAAGGCCAAAACAACACAGGATGTGTGAGCTAATCAGAGCCGGGCTGCACCTTGGAGATTTAACGATGGACCTTCGTGCTTAAAAAATAAAATTCATGGTTTTCTGATCCTGTGATGTGGTGAATATATTTTAGATTTTGTTTAAGATCTCAGTGGCACATTATTACATATATTATTATTATTATTATTATTATTATAATGAACACTTTTTCAAATTCTACCATATGTTTTACAGCTATGCAGTAGGAATGTACAACTTCGGTTAGGGATAAATGGTTGCATTTTAAGTAGATATTTATTAAATCTCACTATACTCATTCTAAAAGGCAAGCCACGAGTCTCAGGGAAAACACTGAGCAAATTAAAATGACCTTTAGTTTAATATGTTGCTTGAATAGGCCAATAGGTTGTCATGTACCATTAATATGATCTTACTGAGATAAAATATTTTTGTCACTATCTTGTTAAAGAAAAAATAATTTTCTAAAAAGTGCATAGACTTTAACCAACTGCAAAAAAAAAAAAAAAAAAAAAAAAGATGACTGAAAATTTAATTTGCTGAGAAATTACCTTAATGTCAGCCTGTGCTGGTGTGGAGAAAATAGCTAATAAAATACACATGAAGAGAATGGTGTATCAGTGCAACAAATCAGAACTAACAGAGCAAAATTTTTATGTGCAACCAAGGGGAATCACCTTGCATCAGGCTGCCACTACGTTTGACCCATGTTAACGGGAGAAAAAATATGTACAGGTATTTTTTTGTATGTTGAATGTATGTATGTATGTGTTTGGGTTTTTTTGCCACTTGGGGACAGCAAAACAAGCTATAAATACAACGTTGGCATACTTTCACCTTTATGAAGTTGTTATGGAGAATGTGTTAGTAAGCAGGGAAAAATCTGGCTAAGTTTCTAAATGATCCACCATGTTGGCCATTGTCTACTCTTTCTGTATGCTGTTTGGTGTTGGGCAGGTAGCGTACAGTAAGTTAATCAGAGCTTTTTTTGCTGAAAACAGCTGCCTGCTGCTACTGATTATGAGAGCTGTGAGAGCGACCCTTTTTACATTACACAGTCACTTGATCCATTGTTAATATAAAAACATTGATTAGGTGTAGCTTTAAATATTCACTGTACGCAATACTGTACAGCCTCCAACCTTTGTGTTTTATCACTCTTTTCCAAAATCTCAAGATTTCCTTTTGTATTCTGCTCATAGACAACTTAAAGCGAATTTCTGTAGTATTAAAATGTGAAAAACATAATTCAAATAATTCAAGCCATACTTTTACCTGAAAGTGTAAGAGGCTGGGGAGAGGCTGTAGCTGCTCAACAGAATGAATAGGATATTGGCTTTTTCACCATTATTTTTTTTTTTAATCTTACACTGAAATAAGCTTTACATTCCAGTAATGCTGAAAATTCTGGACCTTTATACAAAGTCCACTGGAGCATAAAAGGGAAAATGGCAAATGTATCGGTTCACAAAGTCAGTATTATTACAGTCATTGTCTATGGAGCAGCTACAGTGTTTGCAGCCAGATGACTAAACTGTCCTTGGCCACTGCAGTACCATGTGATTCCTTCAACACAGTGGTATTAAAATGAACTGCATTAGCTTAATGGCCATTCAATAATGTGAATCTGAATGAGATTTCCTGCTGCTCTTATTAATGCTGATTGATGCGTTCAACATCTCTGTGCTGATGACGATTAAGGCAATTTATTGATGTTTTGAATTGAAGCTTCATTCAAAATCAAAATGAATACAGATGACAGATTTGGGCACACATGGGGATATAGTTTTTATTGTTTTGCACAGCACTACTTATTATAATAAATCAATTACATTGGAATTCAAAGTGCGCTGTGTTCTATCACTTTGATCCTTTTTATATTTATCCAATTATTTATCTGCCCGGGATTTGGTGTCAAACGTGTTAAAATACTGTAGTTTTCTCTAAAACACATCCAATTAATTTCTTCCTTACCTGAACCAAGTAAAAGATCACACTTTGAAAATAATTTTGCATTTATTTACCACACTACAATGATTTCTTACACTCCTGATTTTACAGTCAGAAATGATGCAATTGGTTATCATCATCATCATCACGCTCCAAATGTGAACAATATTTGCTGTGCCACTCCAAAAAAGATAACTTTCAAATTGGATATGGAATGAACGCGAGGTACATGGAATTTATCTGTTAAGTCATATCTGCCTTTACTCTAAATGCAGTACACAACGTGTTTCTTGATACATTCATTCATTCCCCGTCCTATCTACTCTCCCATGAATGAAAATCTCCTAACAGCACACCACAAAAGAAGTTGCTAAGCTATTTGGATCACGAATCTCCCCAGGCAAATCAGCAATTAGAGCCTAAGCTGCCTTGTAAAATCAATTAGGAGTTGTAGTATGTGTTACAGGTACAACGCTGGCTGGCACCTCTCTAAATGGACCAGGAAGAGTGGTTTGAATCTGCCATGCAAGAGTATATAATCTGCAGCACATAGTCACAGAATTCCTATAAAATCTTCCTCTCTTGTGAGGAGTGGCTTCGTACTGTAGGTTTGAGTTGCTAAAAAAAACTTTTTTAAAGTTTTGACAGCACAGAGTTGCAATCCAAAGATAAAGTATATACTGTCTGCAATGTTGCAAGTTTCTGAGCTGAAAGGCTTTATTTTTATCTTTAAGTGAAGTTGTTCAATGATGTAATAAGCTCTCATATATTGTGGCTAAACTACAACAGGAACACTGGCTTCTGTTTATTTATGTCCTATCTTTTATGCCAATATGGCAAATTATCAATGCAGTGCAACATAATGTACAGTGAGAATGGCATTGTGGCTCAATGGACAGCATCATTGCCTTGCAGCACGAATGTCAATGGCTAGTCCGTCCTCTGTGGAGTTTGCATGTTTTCCATGGGTTTGTGTGGAAGTGTAAATCTGAGTGTTTGTTTATCTGTGATAGCTCTATGACACTAGCAACCTGTTCAGTGTGTTTCCTTGTATTGTGACATACTTACAAATTATTACCTTTTTAAGTTGACATGGCAAACTCATTAGCAAACAGTCATCCAATAGATACAGAACAGCTGAGAGGAACCGCAGAGTCTGGGGCTAATTCTCTGTGGGTTAGTTACTACGAGCAACCCCTTTTACATTCCACATAGTTATTTGATCCATTGTCAATATAAACTTATTGAATACAGCTTTACGGTTTTGTGATCGCTGTAAGTATTGGCAAAAGGTTTTGCCATGGAGTATGATTTTGCTTTGTAAGCACTCAGGTCTGAAACTATCAGAATGAGCCATTTATTTCCCAATGAAAGCTGCTGCTTCAACTTTCACTGTGATAATTAATGAGATCGACATTTTCAATTATCTGTTTCCTGCCTTTACTTGGCTGTTCGAGTGCACAGCAAAAGAACAGCTGTTAGCTTCAACAGGGTAGGAAGACGGGTGATAGAGAACAAAGAGGGCAGCATCTGCCTCTTTGAAAGATGGCGTGTTATTTTTCATCAATATCTTTGTGTAGCATACCACCACCAGAGCAGATTTCCTCCAGGTGTGTCTAATATAGTTGGACACGACAGTGTGTACCAGTGTTGGTTAAGTTATGCAAACAGACATGTGGTTTGTTCAATGTTGCATCCTGGAACTGAACAGTTGGTGCAGAGGCCTTACCACAGAAATAAGTGGCTGTGTGATGCAGTTCAATTCCCCTATCCTTAGAAATACTGCCATATAGGCCAACAAACATGAGTAAAGCTCTACTTACTGTGTAACTTCACAGCACTCTCCCCGGGGTCTGTGACAGATGTTAACTTCTTTCTTAATGTACTATACAAGCAGCTTTCCTGACATCCCTGCCCATGTAGTAACTGTTGGCAAATATGGCCATTCACAGTAGCCATTCAGAGTTGTTTAATGTCTTGCAAAGATTTTTCAGTGACAAAATGGGTCATGTAGAAGCATGGGGCCCTTTTTCCAAGGTCAGTAGGTCTCTGTTGGCTTATGGCCTATTCAGCTGGGAGCTGCAATTAGGCTGTGAAACCATGTATCTTACTGGGTTAGTCACCAGCTTCAGTTGCCCACTAGTACTATACATCATCCTCGGTTGCACCACATAGAGTTTGGAAGGCCACAGTCAGCCCACAGGGGAATCATTATTTCATATGTAAATATGAGAAATGGATGCAGATTTCACCTTGCCTGCCTGGATTGAGAGCGTAGTAGCTTGGGAATGACAAACAAGAGTCATATAGCCCAGCCACTGCAAATGCCTTTGGTTGGTGGTGTTGTTATGATCCTGCATGATAATTGGGGAATGTAAAACAGTGGCAGTAAGGAGACAAGTGCATACCTGCACGCAAAGAAATTTTAATAAACAGCAAAAATAGGCATGGAATGATGACCATGTGCTGTTTAGTTAAAATAAATGTAAATAGAATTAGGCTGCAAATTTTTTCATGACTATGTTGCTTACTGTGTCTCGATGCAGTTATTCATGTGCTCCCATGAAATCTTGGCCCCATTTTCATGTGGTTTTGCATTTGTATAGTTTTTGTGAGAGAAGGCATACCCTGCTGTGCTGAAATAGTTTCATGCTGAGATCAGTGGAGCGCATGTAGTTCAGTGAATGCTGTTGTACATTCTCACTTTTGCACATCACAGGAGATGCAACAGCTCATTCTTCCTCACTGGGCCAGAGCGAGTCAAAGATGCAAATGTGGGCATTCAAGCATAGAACCCCTGACCTCAGTAGGCAAGTCTAAAAAATTTTGAACAGCCAGCACTTTCCTTTCTCCTAAAAGAACGTTAAATATGCATTGGCTCATTTATTTTTTTATTTTTTCTTACTTTTTTTTAACAGGAAAATAAACCACCCACAGGGCTTTATCATCTAGCTTGTAAGAGCAAGAAAGAAATGATCAGAACCATCTCAGAGAATGACAGATTTAGTCTGATTTCCGCATTTAGATATGCTGAAGTCAGGAGATTTTACAGTCAGGTTAAACCACAGTAGTTACTCCCAGCAGAAAATGAAAAACAGTTCAGATTCTAACTGTAACATTGGTATACAGGTGTGCACACAAAGTACAGACCTATTTCACATCATGGGAGACATCAAGGTTCCACTACATGTTTGAGTATTTGTGGGAAATGTAAAAAACGTATGGCCGGAAAATTCTGTGTGACAAGCAATACAATGACACTTGTTTGACTGCATAGCTGTTCTGTCTCCATGTCAATGTATGCTGTTGTCTATGGCAATTACTTGTGCACTTTGTGAATAATGGAAATACTTGGTTCATATATTCTGAGCCTTCCAGCATGGTAGGAGGTGGAGTACATACTGTAGAATACAAATCACCCCAAACAGGCAATATAAACAATGTTTTGATTTTTTTATATATATATATTTATATATATATATATATCTATATATATAGATATATATATATATATATATATATATATATATATATATATATATAAAATATGAATTTACCTGCATATCAACACTGTGAGAGCAACTCCGCAGGAAATCTTATTTGGCTGCAAAAGCGAAGAGCAAGAAAATGCTCCATCAGCTCTCATAAGCATATCAAAACAAATCAAATCAAAAGAAAATAGTGTTGAGGAACCAATGTGTCACACAGCTGGGCTGATATTCAGCGGCCCTTGTGTTGGGTGCTTCTGGGGTAAGAAAAAAACTGGGCTGTCCGAGCCGTGAGCCACCCATGTGGAACGTGACAAAAAATAATTAGCACAATAACGTGGTGAAAAAGGAAATGCAACTTGAGGAAATCAACTGTTAAGGAACATCTGAGGCCGCAACAAGCTGTGCCTAAGCATATGCTCCTCCAATGTTTTCAACAATGCTCAATCTTCAGTCCCTGTAGGAGAAAAGCCTCTATTTATAGCCATTCAACTTTAATGGTTCCTCAAGATGGACGGCAGCTTTGCTGTTTTCAGTCTGGACTAACTTCCCAGGTAGTACTGTATATATCTTTAAGTTCTGGGGTATAGTATATTAACTTAACCACACATATATATATTTTTTTGTAATTTCCATGGATTGCCTCAAAAGGAAAAAGCAAACGTGGTTGCATCTGTAAAACCAATTTTTGTTATCAAGTTAATTAAAACCTGGAAACTTTTGGTAGACAAATCGCACTTAATTGGAAACACAAATGTACCCACAAACACGACCATAAGGCTTTGGTTTTTAAATAACCTCGCTCAGGAAAAACCCTTAGAGGTCTGTTTTACACATAAACCAGTCTCAGCAAAATTCCACTTACTTAACAGTTTATAAAACATCTGGAAAATCCAGTTCCCCCATCCTCCTCCTTACTGTACCACGTAACCAGTTAGTACCCTAAGAGTCAACGTAACTCTGATTTTATGTAATCTGGAGTCATATACCCTTGGCTATATGAAGTGGCAAAACTGCTATATTGGTTATCTTATGTTAACATCACGGAATTGTACTGGCCAAGCTTAATCTCTGGCCCTGTATGAAGTACTGCTCAGTTTACAGGACACCACTGTCATAGCTGTGATATACTTTAATCTATCACCCCAATGAAGTTCATTCAGTGGTTTGGAGACAGTATGTTGGCTACCACCTCACATAATCAGGAGTCTATAACAGTGAGTTGTAATTATCTGTACCTATACAGTCCTCCCACTCAGTCTATTCTGCAGGGGCTTTCTGCAGGGGCTTACTGCAGCAGCTCGTCTGAATAGGGGGTATTTATACATGAAATTAAGGTGTAATTAAAATCGGTCTGGTGCTAAAGGGGCTGAAGGTGATTATGCTCATTTGCATAGTACACTGGTTTCTTTTTTTAATGCTGCCTTCACAAATATTACTGGTTCTAACACATTTTAGACATCCATCATTTTTAATATTTCAATCAAAACTCAAACTTAGAGATGATTAGAAACACTGTTTGTGTGATAACATTTTGCATTCTTAATGTATCTCCAGGGTAAAGCGAAATGATTGACATGCCACGGCGTTGGTTAATGAGACAGACTAAATTCTAAATGTACAGCTTTTTTTTTTTTACTTAAGGCAACTAGCAGATGTTTTTCTCTTGAGTAAATTACTACCACATTGTTCTAGATAAGATTAGACAATGTAAGCAATGAAACAAGATTCTGGTGGGAATCTGATGAGGAATCATTGAAACTGGACCTCTGAATATAAACATTAGTATTCAGCTCATTTTTCACAGGCATAACATTTTCTAATTTGCTCCATTGGGCTTGTTTTGAAGCAAATGGGGGACTATTATATGGGCTGAAGACCAAGGAGAAACTCATTACTTCTCACATTATCACCGCAAATGCGAGGAGGAAAAATGGAGCTCTGTCACTTCAGCCTGGTCGCAGGCTAAAGCCTTGCATCTCATCCAGGTTGTAAATGGACCCCTCTCGGCTGATACACCATTGCGTCCTAAGCCATCCCTGATATTTGGTGAAGGGATGTCATGACTGCTCCAGCTGTCACAGGCACAGCTGTTCACTTTCCCCTTGAGTGAACATAGCTGCCATCGCCCTGCGGCTTGATGGCGTGTGTATGTATGGGCGAGAGTGTGTCCAAGCGCAAGCAAGGTGCACTAGCAACACAGCTTATTCCAAGATACAGGAATATAAACAACTGAACACAAATAAATTGGGAGCCACTAGCAAGGAGGCTGTAGCACTACATGTTTCCCAACTATGGAGTAAAATTATTTATAAACTCAAGATTTCATTGTGGTCAGGGAGGACATTTTTTATGAAGCTATGAAGTGATAGACACATGCTCACTGTTGATGAGTGTACTGTACATGTATGAGTACTGTGCTGTACCCTTTCCCTCCTTGTTCAAGAGAACCTGAGGAAAAAGTGCTGCTGATGCATGCACTTCAACATGATTGATGCCTCTCCCCTTTGGCCTGGGCAAGCATTGACTTTATCACAACACTCTTCGCACCATGACTGTGTACCTCTTGAGCTCTAGGTGTCCAAAGTGCTAAAAGGGCCATATTGATTGCATACTGAATCAGTCAGTTATGATAAATGGACACTTGCTAAATCAAATTGGGAGATTAATCGGCCAGCGGCGGTGTCATTAGGGCTTTGTGATGGGTGAATTAATATGGTGATTAAATGAGAGGTTGCTACTATGTCACCGTGTCAGCTCTGACAAGCTGACCCCGGATCAGCTGGCAATGGAGTAAAAGACACTTCATCATCTTGCACCTATAAAGTGTCTTTGACCTTTGGCATTTACATTTATCATCTGGGGTTTTCCTTACACTTGTACTACGGAATTGTCCATCGTTCACATGAATAGAAACAACTCATACTGGCTTGGCAAATTCTTGGTTTCAAATTTAATGGGAAAAAGGAATCCCTGCATAAATTGAGCGAAAGAACACAGCCATTGCGTTAGGTCCAACACAGCAGAATGTGAAAAGACTATGAACTGTTTTCTGCATCTATATTGGTAGAGCTAATAAAAGTATTCTTGGCTGGCAGGAAAATGCAAATGCTGACAAAATCAATGCATCTCCCTGCCAAATCCACAGACAACAGCAAGCTGATTTGGCTCATTTCGCAAACAAGCAATACATATACACACGCACATGTATACGCACACTCTCACACACAGAGACAAATCTGTGATACACCGTGTCCCTATGACCCTTATGCTCCATATGGTCAAGAAGAGGGCAGAGAAAATAAGCACACGGCTCTGTGGGTGACTGCAGCTTGGCAGCCAGCAAAGCCCGGAGGTCCGTGGTGTTGAAGCAACATAGTGATGGGTGGTACAACCCTTTTTTCCGTACCAACGCTCCTGTCCTGCTTCATATACTGTAGTGTAGTGTATAAATGTGGGGGAGGGGCATGAGCATTTTTTTCTCTTTTGGGCTGAAAATAAGTTCTTAACTGAACCAGATTTGCACTATCATAAAAGTGTCAAAGCAAACAAACCATACATAAATCATGTATGTACACAGTGTGTGGCTATAAGCACAGAGCTCCCACAGGGCACCACATTGACTGTAAAATGTTGGTGACTGGGAAATGAAAAAATTGCAAATCTTTTACATATTGTTGCATTACAAACCAGGCTGGACTCACGCAGGACTCAGACAAGGAGGCTGAATGTAATAAAATGATTTATTGAATAAAGGGAAGAAGGTGAGGGAGTTAGCTGGGGTTTGGGATCCGGAGCAGGCAGAATGGCAGCGGAGGTTATAGCGTGGGTGAGGGAAGCGTGGCTTGTAAGCAGGCAACGAGGAAGTAGAAGTAATGGCGGTGGAGATGGCGTGGCTGAGAGAAGCGTGACTGGCAGGCAGAAGCAAACAAAGCAAGCAGGTGAACAGTGATCCTGAGGCACAAAGAAACACACGAGAGTTTCAGCAGGAGCAAGAGTTGGCCGACTAGTAACTACTACGAGGGTTGAAACAACAATCTGGCGATGAATGGACAAGAAGCCGAGGTAGATATACTGTAGAGGATGCACTGATTGGAAGCAGATGTGTTGGCTGAGCGGAGTGATTGGAGGATTGGAGGACACACACACACACACACACACACACACACACAGAGAGACAGGGGAGAGACAGGAGACACAGGACAGGGGAATAGTGGCTGGAAACACTTAGGGAATGCAGACAAACTGTCACGGCTGTAACACATGGCCTTTAAAAAGAGAAAAGTATGGCAACAAGTGCATGCTTAAGGGTTCGATTCACCCAAATTACAAATCTTCTCTTACCTCTATTGAGCTATGCAGATAACTTTAACAGATAACAGGTTTTTAGACACCTGTTTCTAAGATTTCTGCTGCCACTCCAATACAATAGCGGTGAATGGAATTCCAATTGTTGTACTCACAGCATTGAAAATTGAGTTTTTAAAAAATTCTAAATTCAGACAAAATGTCCTTGCAACTCTGGATAAATCGCATACCTTGCTGTTAACAGTTGTCATTGGAACTACTTTCTATCAAATAAATATCCTCAATGAAAACTGTGAAAATGTGTTTTTGGCGTTTTGGGTGAACCTAACCTTTCATTTTTTGAACTGATCACAACTAAAGCTATGACTCACAATATACAGTAGGCTTTTAGTCATTGAATGCTCTTCACGTTATCAGGCATGTTTTCAGAAAGGACATACTGTACAAGCCATGAACAAAGTCAAGGCTGTTTCTTTTACCGCTACTACTACCACTCCTGCTAGACAGAAGAATTGCATGACAAATTGTACGTGTGCCATGTTAATATAGTTTCTGTAGCACATGGAATTCAAACAGTCTCCTAGCTCACATAAGGTGCACTGATGCACTAGACCAGAGACTGCGTGGAAATTCAAACTGACGCTAATTAAACAATTACCATCACATCTAAGGCAATGTGAATGGCTTCCTCTTTGCTTGTCAATAACTAAATAGTTGACTAAATGAATAAATATCCATTCAAAACATGTCAACTCAGCTTGTGTCAAAACTATCAGACAGCTGATATACTGTATGTTCCACTTCCCTATGTTCACCCCTCTTGTCATTTCCAGGGGGATGATAATGGGTGATCGGTGTTCAGGGGCTTTTCAATTTCTGTCTAGTTGAAAGCACTCTCTCTCCATTATCAATGGGGAATAATGTGTGCCAATGTGCTTTTGTCAAAATGCATGCAGCTGGTAGCGAAAGCTTTTATGTCTTTATGTAATTTGTGCCAATGACAGTGCCCCAGAAACATTTTAATGTTACAGTTGAGTTTGGCCAGTGGAGACCATACAGTGCACTTACCGCAAACTACTTAAGTAGATGGGGGCCTGCCCCAACAAAAAGATCATCACCCACAAAATAGAAGCACTGCATGACCTCTAGATGTTTTGATGTGTAAAATAATGTTATTGTGGTACAATATTCATAGAGTGTGATTGGCCATTCACATGTGGCCATATCTTCCAAATGGTTTCTTAATTTGAGCTGACAGGTCCACTGTTGGGTCACCCGCCAGCATAGTCATGGATTTGACCAGGAATAAAGCTGAAATCAATTTCCCCTGGTCTCTCTGTGGGGCCTTCTGAATGGCCTTGTGTTTGTGCCTGAGGGAACACTTACTCCACTTCTGCTGACCTCTTTGTCCTTTCCCCTATGAGCATATCTCTCCCATTGAATTGGTAACTGCTTTTCAATCGGTGGTCAAAACAACTGGGCACACTTTTCAAAACCCCAATGGCTTTCAAAGCACTTAACCACAGTTACCAGAGAAATACATTTTGTTTAGGCAGTTATCAATATGGGTCCAGGAATGGGGATTGTCAGAAATCAACCTGAATGCTGCCGGAGGACCTTTTCTTGTGACCTTTCAGCTGGTTGGCCACCCATGTCTTCGTGTATGCTGATTTACAAAGTTTCCATAAATGTAGCATAATCATTTCTGTTGTGAGGCTCCCTCTGGAATGAGGCATCCACTGAAGGTCTTAGAACTTATTTTGAAATCAGACTATGGTCATCTTTAGAAGAAAAAAGTACTAAGCTGCTCTGTGCTTCAATGTTTTTAACTGTGTGCAAAGTTGAGCTTAGTATGTAACTTAGAAGGAACAAATGGAAACAAATACAATCATTTTCAAACTTTGTGTCATATGCGATTGTAATTCAATTACTGTACCACCAAGGATGCCTGGAATCTGTTGCAGAATTGCTCGTTCCGACTCACTGCTTTGGGTAATGGTGTTTTCTTTGCTCGGGAAATGAAATATAATATCATTAAATAGAGATATGCAGAATGAAGTGTCGACAGATCCATCTTGGGTGCCTTCTCAATCTGTTTGTGGGTGCTGAGTGGCTCCCCAATGACGGATCCAGCTTATCCGTCATTGGGGATTAGAAATCTGGGGATTTGGCTCATTCGACATTTTATGAGATTTATGGTTGTCAATATGTTGAGGTAGGAACAAAGACAGGCAATTAAGGGGATATCCTGGAGAATGCTGAACAGTCTATTACTAAGGATTTGTTGTTAAGATGGGAAGTCTTTCTAAGGCCACAGATTCACAGATCAGGCCGCAAAACTTTCCTGGTGATCCATGTGCATGCAGGTTCACTTGTTAAATTTGCACCTGTGCAAGGATAAAATCATCCTTGAACACGGCTATCAGCTGTGACTGAAACCATTGACTAGAGACAGCTAGGATTTTCAGTGTTTGCAATAACCCCAATGATAATATTTGCAGTGGTACCACTGCTTTTAGCTCCAGATAGCAGTTAAGAGGGGCTGAGGAGGGGGAAAAATGAAAAGGAGAGGCAATAAAGAAAAGCTTTGATGTTGTCATGCATGATTGTGCGGAGGCATCCTCAGGCTTGTGTCGAGTGTGTTGATTTAGTGAGTGCTGCAGAAACGTGAATACAGATGGCTACTGGTGCTATTTGGGGCTGGGCTCTGAGAATTAGAACCTCCCCGACATCCTTTATCTTTGGTGACACTTCAAATACTTGAGACACAAGCGTCAGATTTGGTTCCACAAATAGGCACTAGGCCCATTTAATTAATTTACTTTGAGGGTGGGCAGACTGCCGTTAGGAAAAGGACTATGGAAAGAGGCACGGGAGCAATTAAGACCATATATGGCACTTACCATATTTATTGTTATAAAAATTTTGCAAAAAAAAACAAGTGTATCTATATATAACACAGCTCATGTTTGTTCATAGGGTACAATTTTCAATCAGATATATAGCTCAAAGACTACATATCTTTAAATATACATTTGAGGGAAAGTTTAAATAATTTAGCAAACCTACTCTTAGGACTGATTCATTTTAAGGTATGATGTCACTAGAAAAACAAAGCAAAGCCATGTGATAGCTTGGCAGTGACTGCTAATTCTGGTGGCACACATGAGGTCTCCAGGTGTTTGGGTCCTGCCTGCCTCTATTGCAACAGCAGGGCGTTCCAAATGCCTAACAGGATTCTGCACCTGAGCTCAGGACTGGAGAGCCAAACAATATGGGGGTGTTTTATTCTCAAACGTAGTCCATGGATCATGCAAGCAGGCACTTAGGCAAAGGTGACAGATGTTTCCCTATATCAGACCTAGGAAATAAATAAATAACTGCAAAGTGCAACAAATGAGTTGCGTCCACTCCATGTGTTGGACATCTGTGCTACAGACTGCCTCTAGTTGTTGCTTAGGTCACTTTGTTTTAGTATCAAGGAATGATTTTGTTCTTAAATATGGAATATCTTCTGCTTTTAAAATAGGAAAATGTTAAGTTGGTGAGGTAAAAATGATTTTTTTATGACAACAGTTACCTTGGTCTTTGTGTACGTGCATGTGTGATTCTTTACCAGGCTGCAGTAAGAAACTGAAGCATTTCTTGGAACCTTCTCCTTTAATTTAATATCTGAAATGCTGAAATCTTTCAAGGCCCCAAGTTAAAATAATATAATTAAAGACATTTAAATATTTCAAGGACCTGCAGTCACTCTGTTGTAATCAGGAAGACATGACCTTAACTGAGTTTTAATTCCCAGTGACGGACAAATTCAACTTGGAGGATTTCATCTGCATGTAAATAGTCTGAAGAAAGGGGACCTCTATGTTCTGCCTTCTTTCCAGCTTCTTTTTCTTAATGTGACATACTAGCAGCGGCCTGTTGTACATTACACTTGCAAGTCATGCACATTTAGCTAAACACAGCTCAGAGGCATAATGTAATCAGGGAAGCCATATTCTTGTCGCACAGAATACCCAATATTTTGGAAAATGGGATTCAATGCATTCTCATCAAATCCTTGCAATGAAATATGAACAATTTTTATAGCTGTGGTATTTGCTAGAATAATATGCTCGCCAGGTGAATAATCACACTGGCTGGAAGTGACAAACCAGTGTGCTGTGCCATAAATAAGATGGGAATGGGGCAGAAGAAAATTATTATTATCCCTTTAGGAGGGTTTTGTGCTGTTACTATTCTAAAATATAAGGCTAGTGCTTATACATATAAATTCAAACTAAGGCTGCTTGGCACTATCCAGTGCCCCAACACTCAAAGGGGCTTAAGATGAATCACAACTGTGATGACATGCATTCCCAAACAGTTAAGCCACTGTTTGATGAATGCGATCCACTAAATACAGTGAATGCGAATATAGTTGGCAGAGGTTAGTTGACAGAGGATTCTGCTGGAGTAAGCCACAAAATACCCTGTAAATTCAACTGTTTTCTTTCTACTAAAAGTTAGAAAACATGTCACTGCTCCTACTGCCCACATTATCAGTGATATTCAGACCTGTATGCTAATAACAAGACCTAGAGTCTACAGCCATGCTTTGTCAGCATGCTAACATGCTGCTAACAAATGTTTAAAGTTAAGATTGCACCGACAGAGCCCCTTTTAACATTTTTTGAAATAGTAATTATACATAAATTATTTAAAAATATGATGAACATACATACAAAACTGGAGCGTAAGAGCTTTGTATAGGTTTGCTCAGAGTAATATTCTATCGTTAAGGTTTTTATGCTTGTTTAGCACTCTGCTCATATAAAGGATGTCTCTCCAGTAATTGGAAATTCGACTTCCCATCTTACCAGGGGCGTTGTCAAAACATTTACACCTTGGCTTGCAAATCCGATAAGACCAGATTCATAAAGATAGGGATCTCATCTCTGACTGTTATTCACAGATATCGTCTGACAGTCATGTTTGAAGAGGCCATGACCTTCAGATTCGCTGCTTTGTAATAGAAAGAAATCAGTTAGCCTGAATTAGTGAACCACATCCAAACGTTCCATTATGGACTCCCTCTATCCTGTTACTTTGTCAAAACAACAGATTGATAGGAAACCTATACCGGTTCAAGTCTTTGAAATGCC
Source organism: Siniperca chuatsi (assembly GCF_020085105.1). NCBI lineage: Eukaryota > Metazoa > Chordata > Actinopteri > Centrarchiformes > Sinipercidae > Siniperca > Siniperca chuatsi. The sequence continues at coordinate 10,911,306 of NC_058063.1, forward strand.
ACAAAGGGGCAGCTTGAAAGAGGATGGATTATGTCCTCTTTGAAACTTGTGATTCCACACCACTAACCTAAGTCTTAAACTGGTGGATGATTTCTGATATCTCCTTTCAAAATAAAAAAAGGGCAGCTCTGTCCACCAAAGAGGTCAAAGAAATCAAATGAATCCAAAAGACTCGTAATGCTTTTGGTGGGGTCCATTTCTTAAACTAGATAAAGTGTATCGTTGGAGGAAAAAGAAAGCCTTGTTTCTCATTTTCCCGAGGTTCCATTCAGCTATGTGGCCTTATCTTCCATCCACAGCCAACTGTATGGGCCAACACTGCCTTGATACGACAAGTGTAAGATAAACTTGACAGATCAACTTTTTCGATAGTCACCGAGCCCATAAACAACTGGGGCCTCTAATCTGATTATCCACCAGTGAAAGATTAGGCGCAGGGAGTATTATTGTGTTGTCACTCTTGCTTACAGGGTCACATGGGCTTTAGCTGCCAGGGTTAGACATCCCTCGGCAAATCCTAGGAAGGTGACACATCTCAGCAGGTGAGGTGCGGCGATAAGACAGACTGGGGGATATTAAATGGACAAACTGTAATTATCACAGGTATTAATGAGAAATCAAAAATCTGCAGGAGGGTGGCAGGGTGGCCTTGTGATTAGAGACACGTTCTGTAGCTGAAAGGTCACAGATTTGTTCCCAGAAATAGTCAATGTGTGTCCATCAACAGCTATTTGTACTGTGAAGTATTCTCAAGCAACACAGTGAAGTCCCACCTGCATGTTTTTTTCCTGTATCAGTAAGTTTTTCATTTGGCTTTGTAAAACATACTGTAACCGCACTTGCAGTGGGTTTCAAACCTAAATTATAGAAAATGTTCAGTATCAAAAACTTTGATTAATGCTACGAATGAGATTAACGCAGCCCACATTGTCTTTTTCTGCTCTTTTCAGTTTGCAATCCTGCTTCTCTTTACAATTCTGAGCCTGATATTAACCATCCAGGCAGCTCCTGCATATGCTCACTGCTATCTCACAAGGAGAGTTGGAGTAATTCAAACATTCTTCAAACTGCAATTTATTTTCCCTGAGTTGTAATTATGGTCTATTAAAATGCAAATGATGTCAATGGCAGAGCAGCGCTAATCACTCAATGTCTGTTTATGGGCAGTACAGCCACATTAGAAAGAGACTCACACAGTGGAGACTGAGATGAACAGAGATCCTCTATCTGTGAAGGATCCAATAAATTAGACCCTTTTCTCAATGGATAGTATGCATTTCTCAAGGGATATAAAGATCAATCTTACCACATAATAATATTCAAGTTAAACATGGTAAGTTCCACATATTTTATGATTTCAGATGTTCCGTAGACTTGCACCACCTACGTATATCTACAGCAATCTGTAAAAATGTCGCGACCAACATGTACCTTCTGTTAATAGATGCACCTGCACACTGCATATTAGCACATGTTTCAATTACAAACTGGAACGCAAGATCTATTTTGACAGTTTCAGACTGCATGCACACTTTTGATTTTGCCCAACTGCATACTGTTACATATTGACACCAACTGATATATCTAGGTATGCAAATTATAGTTCTTTTTTCATGATATGGATTCAAAATACTGAGAAAATGCAAACTACCTTTGACAAAGTATTGCAATAGATGTTTAGCACCCTTTACAACTAAATTTAGAGACCATAGTTAGTTTTTGTGTGTCATGCCAAAAGTTTGGCCTCCAGGTTTATCCTGATAAAGTTGATCTCCAGACAAAGTGCCACGTCTTTTGATCTATGATAAAATAATTTGTTTATCCCCAATATATATCTTTGTGGTCAACCTGCTTTCTTTCATATTAAGCAACCGATTCCATAACTGAGTTACACACATGTTTCAGCGAACCTCACATGGTTCCCATCCCATAAATTCAACCATAGACAACTTTGGTGCATATTATAACTATAATACCCAATCTGTAGTCCATAAGTAAAGCTTGAGATATTTGTTTCGGATATCATATCAATACACACTAATTTACTTATTTAATATTACCACACAAATGAATGTAAATTGATGTGCTCTTACTATAATTAGATAATCTAAATAACATTTAGCATTTAACAACACAGCTAATCAGCTATGCAAAGTACACAAAAATATTGTTTACTGAGTAAAACTATATGTCGTTGCTGCCTTGGAGCACTTGCACCATTTAAATAAACAAACAAACAAACAAAAAAGAATACTGGCCATATAGACAGTTTCAGGTCCGACTGATATAAACATGTACATTTTGGCATGTAACTCCTAAGGATTTATAACTCCTTTCTGAGAAATTTAATCGGTTTTTAATCGTCAATCATTCTCAAACCTTTTTATGAGAATGCACGGTATGGAGTCATCTGTCATGTTCACATGTACACATTTCCTGCTGGGTGGAGCTCCACGGTTAAACATATGAGGTCAATAATTATCCATATTTCAGTGTTTTATTCATGAGTCCATAGCCACGTGTAGAATGAATGTTCGTGCATGTTAAAGTAAATATGATTTCCTGTTGTGGGTCATGTGAGTAAAAACTGCAGAAGAGCTGCACTTATGGAACAATGAATGTGATGAACATGAATTACATCTGCATTGCAAGCAACCCTATTGCATATTCTTCTCTCTGCTGTGTGTGTAATTTCAGCACACTGCTATTGTATCCTGTGGCTGATGTTTACACGTGTATGTTCTGTGCTCCCATCCCTTTTGCTATGCATTACACCGAGCCTAGTGGGGATTAAAGCTCATCTATAGTACTGTTAACCATGTGCCGTGACAACAACCTCATGTCACCCTTATCACAGGGTTAGCTGCTGACAAGACATGGTGTTATTAATAATCAAAAACCTCTGAACTGTTCACAGGGATGTAGCCCAACAATGCAGAACTTCCGCTGAAATTATACAAAAACAACCTGAGCTACATGGCAAATGTAAAAATGTTTTTAATAAGTAAAATTGGGTTTATGGTTAGATATTAGTTCAGAAAGAGATGTTAATTTGACACTTAAGATATGATGAGGGCATGTTTTGACATAGTGCAGTCTATATAGGAAATGCTGAACCCTCTGCAGAAAAGCATGGTAAGATAACACTGCATGCATACAAGGCAAACAAACTGTCACCCTGTGCACTTAACAAACTGGGGGAACGGGCTGGCGCAATAGTGGAGTGCTTTTGTGATCATTGGTGAGAGGATTTGTGAGAATATAAATAGCACTTTCATTAGATCAATACTGTCATCCCTCCTCTGTCAGCTCACATTAAGAGCACAAGCGGGGTAATAATGGAGAACTGGTTGGACACACTCTGTAGCATTCTGTTTGATCATAAGGGGTGGTGTCCCCTAGGGCGCAGTCTCCGGCCCGCTGATAAATTCATCTTTCTGACTGTCCCCGAGGGAGCTTGCCAATGAGTGAGGGACATTGACTTTTCATTAAGGAGATCACTGCATTGGAAATTGAATTTATTTTGGGCTTAAGAACATAACACAGCTGTTTGTGAGTCAGCCCGAAGGCCACAGAAGAATGCCAATACACTGAAAGCTGATGGAATGTTTTGGTTGACTAATAACTCTCCCCGTTCCCTCTAGTGAAATATATACAGGTGTCAAGAAATAACATGCAAAAGTTGAGGACTCTGCTATTATTATTGGACAGAGTGTGTTATAGTTGTTCTTTACAGTAGGCTGCCTGATGCAGTTAGCCTAGTTTGAAATGATGATAGCAGCCTTGGGCACAATGCTGCACATAAGAAGTTATATACAGAATGTATTAAGAGTTGTTGACACACTAGGCCTTTATTTACTAGGCTGTATAATAACATTTGTGTATATAAGGGGTATTGTATTTGGCAGGTGCTAGAAGCAGAAACATATACAGTAGGATTAATTAAACATTTTAAAACATTTTTATCGTTTCACCAGTAAATATCCTCACAGCTGTGGCTATGTTTGACTCATGACACAATTTTTAAAACAACGGCATTATTCAAACAATAAAAGCAAAACAGGCTAAGCTTATAAAATGCATTAAATGAATAGGCTCATTACATTTATACAATATATTATTGTACTCTTACAGTTTTATTGTAGGGGATTTAATGCTATTTATAGACTGCATTTTACCAGTTCATGAAGGTTCAGCAAAATATCAAGGGTCACTCTCCAGCACCGTACCCTCCACCTATGCAAAGCTTTTACACTTGCTGTAAATTTCATCAAGGTGAGCTAAAGTGTTTACCCCATTAATTTATTTCAGCTAAAGCCAGAGTGCTGACCCATAAAATGAGCTAAGATAATACTGACCTTAACATGGTCTTCTGCACATGGAGGTAATTGCTAAGGCTCCAGATCAATCAATATTGACTTGCCAGGTTTTTCTTTCCTTCCTCACCCACTATTGCTTGAGCTGAATGTGTAAAATGGACTTTAGATGGATGGAGAACATATCCCTGATAGTTTAACCTTTATCTACCAAACATGTTCACTTATCTGTACAAATATAGATTTTGCCAGTCAAGCTGTTTCACAGGAAATCTGCTGAGTTTTAAAAGACTGAGTCTTTTAGAGTATGGCTAGGCTAATTGTAGACTGTATGTTGAAGTTTAATTCTCTAGAAGAATTAAAAAACATACAATAAGACACTCACTGTAAAGTAGTGTCTATGCATAAGCATTGCAGTCATTTGGAGACTTGTATCTTTTCACACCAGAAATGAAATAGCTGATATTGGACAATAACATTTCAACAATAAATTACTGAGAAAACAAGTATGCAGGCGCACACACACAAACACACACACACCTTTACATCACAATCGCTGTGTACTCCGAGGCATTTGATTTCTCTTTAATTTTTCAAGGTAGGGGCACAGACTTAGCAGGCATTTCCATCTTGACGTGATAAATCTCACAATCTTCTTTTCCCCGCCACACTGAAGTAATTTATTTTCTATCTCTCCGAGCTATATTTTCCAGTTAATATTTCATTTTTTTCATACAGCCTGACAAAGGATGCCACAAGGGATGATAAGAAGTCTGAAACCTTTGCACTCTCGCTCTAGATACAGGATTTACCTTGAGAATTTGTTGAAGAAATAAGACTTCTTAAATAAGCGAGACACTTAAAACAACATCACAGTGTTCTTTTTGAGCTCTCCAAGCTATACATCGTCTTCTTCTCATAGTTAATTCTGAAACTTTACTGATTAATGTTTAATATTCATTTCTGATGTGCATTTAATTCAAGTTCATAGATGACTACAGCTAACCACAGGGTTACAACCTGCATTGATGAAAACAACAAAACAACACATGCTACAAATGTGTTTTCCCTCAGGTAAAGATCACAAAGGCTGGCTGACTAGAGTTGCTATTTATAGAGTTTTCAAAACAGCAAATCCTGATTGTGTCACTCAGACCTATTTTAATACCCAGCAGCTAAACATTCATCATTCATATGCTACAAATGGGCTCTGTTTTGACTCAGGATTATGAGGAGCAAATTCAAAGTATTAATGTTATTGCATGAAAACTGTGATCTCAGTGATTTACAAAGCAGGCTTGTATTCTTTGCAGCAGAACCAAATTATATGTTCCTTGAGTGATGGGTAGCAGTGTCCTTCTGGCTATTCAACTCACCCTTAATTTGAATTTGATAAGATTTCTTTTTGAGACATTGTTCGGCTAATGTAAATTTGGAGGGAGGACGAGAGCCCACCGCTGGCTTAACTTTGATGAGGTGTTAATATCTAATATCAAAAGTAGATAAAACCCTTATTAGCCCCAGTGGTCTTGCTGGAGTGGGAACTTATTACACAGAGGAGATGAGACGAAAGCAGATGAAGTAATAAGACCGCCGCAGGCTTTGTTACATGCCCTTAAGCTTTCTGACGGGGTCAACTTAATTTTGTGACTTAAATGCTGAGGGTTTACGGATGCAGACAAGCTGACATTGTTTGAGAGATCTAATTCAGACTCTCATATTTCATAGACTGCAAACATCTGGGGGATTACAGTGTCTCGAGCCAGAGGCAGTTTGATAATCGGTTGTCATTTTAGGAGTTGTATGCCCTTCCCAGCTTTGCCTGTTTCTAAAGGTCTTTGGTTGAATCAAATGTTTGAGATTAGTTGGCTGCACTCCTTTCAAGAACTGTTTCCATGTGGGTTGGGTTTTAATGTTTGCCTTTAGGCTTTCATGGTAAAAACACTCTGAAAATATGCTGGAAGACTGATAATTTTGGACTCTGAAAGTTATTTTGAGAAAGATGTAGCCATGCTTTGCTGCCATTTAATGGTCAAAAAGGAATAATACATGTTGTAAACTCAAACCAGTTGTGAAATGTAATATTTAGTAACATAAACACATAAAGAGGATGGGGCTGGATCTCTACTGAGGATGCGTAGTGAATTAGTAACAAGAGTTTACAGCCATGCTAGCAGCTCTGTGAGGCTACTTAGGCACAGCAGTGCTTTGAGCTGAATGCTAACACATGCATGCTAACATGGTCACAATGACAATGATAACATGCTGATATTTGCAGGTATGATGTTACCTTGTTCACCATCTTAGTTTAGCAAGTTAGCATGTTAACAATTGCTATTTAGCGCTAAAAACAAAGTATGGCTTAGACTGGTGGGAATGTCATTAGTTTTGCAGCTATTTGGTCATAAACCAAAGTACTGAACAAATTATAATGTTGACCAGATGATGGCGCTAGATGAAATGGAACACAATGGAAAAGTCACCAAAGTCATTGGGATTCATCGTCATGGAAACATCAATATCTGTAGAAGATTTTGTGCCCATCCATCCAGTAGATGTTGAGATATATCAGTCCCCAAAGTGGTGGACCGACAGACCGACACTGCCATCCATAGAGCCATGCCGCCAGTGTGACTAAAGAATAGTTTTCAAAATTGGATAAAAGGAGGACCTTTGACCATGTACTTGTTGCTTTTACAGTCCCTTAGAATAGATGATGTTAGTAGTTTAACCTCTCTAAATATAAATGCAGCTTTACAAACACTGCTGACTTGTAAGACATCGTAAACTACCTTCCTAAACCTCTCCAGAATGCACAAAGTAAGCACATTGTTTGTATGCCACCAATCAATATTTTGGACCAAGAGGAATGAGCTTTTGACTCACTGACTGAGGGATGGTATCAATACAAAGCGTTCACCCTAAACAAGTCGGAAAACACACCTTGGGTTCCAGCACTATGTCCCATTGATTTCTGTTCAGCTCAACGCGGATTCTGCAGCATTTAGACATTTAATTCCCTTTCAAGCAAAGTCATTACACAGCTGGGCATTTAATTAAGCAATCACAGCGGTGCAATCTGAATGATTCAGTGTCTAAATGAGGGCCAAGTTGGCAGTGTCTAAATGTGGGCCAAGTTGGCATTATTGTGCCTTTACAGTTCCTAATGAAGCTGCTTATAAAATTTAAGATTTATGGAAAAATGAAATTTCTGAGAATGACATGCCCATTCATGCCTTATGAATTGTATAGCTCCTCAACAACAGCTCAGAAAAACAAAAAAGTCAACATTTTTGAATTCACACTCAATAAATCCACAGAGTTACACCCTTAATTAAGTGTGTTTAAAGGATTTTTTGAGATGGAAGGAACCAGGTATTCACGGCTGACCTATTTCCTCCGCAAAAGAAGCATCATTTGAGGGGCATGGGCACAGATGTGTCTGAGGATGTAGTGGGGAGGTGTTCTCACCTCTACGCCTCTGTGAACAGGGCGACAGTTTATTATGTCTGGATGTGGCTTCTGTGTGCTTGGTTTGCCTTTCCCCAAATGAGCTCTTTAATAAAATGTTTATAGTCGGTCAGTCAGCACTGCTTGTTGTGGATTTTATAATGAACTTTGGATGGCTACAAATACAGTACTTTAATACGTTTTAATTTTCACAAATGATTTGAATCGTCTTTTCTTAAAGTTGATTGCCTTGCCACGCTGTATCCGCACTGTTTATCTAAAAACAATTACACAGAAAAATAGGAAAACAATATTTGGCACTTTATGATTCATTCATTAAACAACGCTATCGAAAAATGGCAAAGCTCCTGCAGCGGACAGAAAATATACAATTACATTCATGTCCCATTGAAGCAGTGTGGACAAACATTGTGAATGAGTTTATGGTCTCAAATAACAAATTGCTTACAAATTTAAGTCTCTGGTAAATCGAGAATTAATTTCATGCCAGGTTTGCTACTGACACTGCAAAACCCTTATTCAGTACAAATGCTGTGTGGTGTTTGTGGTTGTTACCACCTCCACTGTTCTGTGCAGTTCTGTATCGCTCTTCTTCTTCTCTCTGTAGTGGGCAGGTGTGCAGGTGGCACCAGCACCTGCGACTGCACCTGTGTAGTTTGTGTCACAGCATGCTATTTCTCTTGAAGCCATGTGTTCCCAGTCATGTTGGTGTGCTCTCTACAACTGCTACAAACTTAAATTGTTTAAAATTTTTACCTTCACATTTTTATGAGAACAAAAGAACTTAATCTTTATGTCTTATTTGCCTTCTTGCTGAGAGTTAGATGAGAAGAGTGATACGGCTCTCGTGTCTATGGTATGGTAGATATGAAGCTTCAGTCAGAGTCAGCAGCCGCTTAGCTTAGCAGCTAGCCTGGCTCTGTCTGAAGGCAATAAAATCTGCCTGCTACCACCTCACTGATTAGCACTTTGCATCCGGCTGGGACCAGTTGCCACCAGCGGAGACTCCAGGAAGTTACTCCTCCTGGCCAAGATATAGCCCCGGACATAACCCCCTGTAAAATGACGAAATGTCACTTTTAAGGCGTGTTCAGACAGAAAGCAAAGTAAATTTTTTGACCATGTCTGTAATGGGAGTGTGTCTGTGTGTTTTGGTTCAGCTCAGCCTCTGACTGATCTCAGAATTCACCAGAAACTCGAGTTCTTTAACCTTTGTTCTTCTAATCTCTGTACGTTTATGAAGCAGATTCATAAAGCCCCAGCATACTCGTGAATTTTTCGCTCAAGTTGAGTCTCATCTATACATCAACTTTGTTTGTAATCACACCGCCTCTAAAATTAAATTTGCCTTCTATTTGAACACACAGTTACACTTCAGTTTGTGTACAGATCAAACAAATGAGATATAATGTCTTAATTTAGTGAGTTTTAGTTTTTAGATGTTTTTATGCTGACTAAATGATGACTAAAGTTATTCTATGGCTCACATTTATACACAAATGTTACGACCACATACCTGTGTAATTACAGAATTCTTTTTATTCTAAATAGAAGTCTTTAAACTATATTTTCCCCAAACTTGAACTTTGACATTCTAAACTCCGACTACAGATGTTAATCAAAGTCAAAACTTAATCCAGGCCTGATAAGATGCTCTATTTAACAGACTCGTTTTAGCGGGGGGCTCGATCAAGTGAAATGAAGAGGAACTGATTGCTTGTGGTGATTGTGCTGATTACATTTTAAATTTAAAACTTTCCTCCTAGTACATGGTCCTGAACAGTATTGCAGACAATGACATAGCAGGTTTATTATGCCAAGGTGCCTGCAATCTCATTGACTGGTAGGTACTTTTATTTTTAGTTTAGTTGTATTGAAGTAACAGAACTGTGTGGATGTTACAAATGGAAAAACAAACAAGTCTCCTCAGGATAATTCTTTGTGTGTCATATGTATTAGTATTATACAAATTCTGTAACTATGTTTAGATATAGCTGTTTTCCAACTTGACCAACTCCTTACACCTGTCATTGGTAAAATGTAAAATATAAAATAACACAGAATTATCCCCACCAAAAGCTGAAAAAGCTGCATTATTTTGTCAGACAAAAGCAATTTTCATATTATCCTGTTTATGTATTGCCACAGCAGCATTAATCATCAACATGTTTTCAAAGTTTAATAAAACAATCATGTTCTGTAGGAGGGAGAGCTCAGCATTCCTGACCTCCTCTAATTCTTTCTGTGGGCAGAATTCACAATGGCTGAGATCCATGTTACAATTTTCCCCCTTGTCAAAACATCATCGATGCTTGTGCTACAGCTGTCATATAAATGACATTTGAAAATATATACGGTGAAAGGCATTTGCATGTAATATGGCACGGGACAAAGCATTAGCATATTGGGGGGGGGATCATGTTGGGGGTGTGTGTGTGTGTGTGTGTGTGTTTGTATAAAACCCTGCATGAGCTACTAGCAATAAAAAAAGGGAATAATGTGTTGAGAGCAGAATATATATGTATGTGTGTGTGTGTGTATAATATACACAGTACTTCATGCAGGTATAGTAGGTATTTAGTCCAATCACTGTAAGCATGAATAACCTTGCGCTAATGCAAGATCACAGGACGACTGAGACTAATCTGTGCTATCAAACCAACGTGAATCCTCTTCCAATGACAAAAGTGGAGGATTCGCACATCATTTGACAAAATCACATCAAGTTTTTGGAACTTTTGCATCCCAGTGGGTTTAATATCATGGCAGAGATATCAATTTCAATCCGGAAAATCGCTCTTGATCTTTTTAACATCATTTTGCATCTTTTCCAATTTGTTCTCCAAAGATTTCTGTATTAAGGAGCTGATGGCAAACTCACTTGCCTTCTTTCTGACTGTGTGCTGCAGTTGTGAAGAGTTTAACCATGAGCAGGAATATTTTAATGTCATTCTCCTTTACATTCTGTGGCTAAAGCATGGGTCATGAGACACCTCCTGGATGTATTTGCTTACATCCCATGACCAGCTGCTCATCATCATTTTAACCATATTGTTGAAAATCAATGAACAGCGCAGTTTAATGGGGAAAAAAATCAACCTTATTGTGCAGTTTATAGCTAAAGAAAGGTTGACTTTGTGCAGCACTGCAGCTGATTATCTGTATCACATGGATGATATTGAAAGTAAATGCTCAAAGTCTTCATATGAGCATGCGCTGGTTGAATCCAAACTCTTGCTATCTGGCTTTGTACTGAAAAAATAACTTGTAGTTCAGTGTTCTAACATCCGCAAGCGGCAACTGCTATCACAACTAGAGATTGATGAGGCACAACAAACATGCTATGGCAAGGGGGGGAGCCAGGACGACAGGTCAGGGGGTAGATATCGTCATCATTCCCACACTACGAGATTGGGTACCAAGCCCTAATAACAAGCCCTTATGTCACAGACCATTATCCCCCATGGATTTACTGAAATTTTGAAACTTTGAATTGTCACCCAAAATGGTTTTGTTGGTTTTGGTTAAGCAGCCAAAACTCCTTCGGTTTAGTTGTCCATAGATGACACATTGCAATCTAAGAGATGTTTTTGATATTTTTCTTGTTTTACAATAATAATAAAAATAAACACTGGTAAACCTTCTAAATGAGCGTTATTTTAATGGCCATAAACATCAGTCTCACACAAGTCATGTCTCTCAGGTCATTTTTACAGTAAATAGTATGATTTTTTTCAGAATGAAAAACTTGAATGTGCCCTCTTGGTGTACATGACCTTTTGAGGTGAGGGCAATGGACAAGAGGAAATGATAGTTTCCTTATAATGCTGTGTTAATATGAAGAAAAATTATGCCATTTGCCACAGCGTTTCAATGACAATGAATAAACACAATCAGCTTGACATCTGAACTGGAGGTTGTCTGTCTGCTAAAGCTTAATTAATACTTTGTGACGCATAGTCTGTGTGTCTGCATATGTGTTTGTATCTAGAGGTGTGCGTCTGCATGTTTTCATGTGAGGGAAAACTGTTGAACGAAAGCGCACATACTATATATTGGAGCTCAGTATTAGTGGTCCATAGTGAGTGATGTTAGGAAATTAGATGGGAAACTTAGCAAATATACTGTATGCATATAACAACAGGAGAAAATTAATCATTAGTTTTAACAAGGGCATTATAACAAAATATTAAATTGGCTATACAGGCAACTGTACATAATTCTGAAGTTGTTTGCTAGTGGAATACTGTATGTCCCTCAGTAAAGTCAAGGGCTGTTCATTTGTTGCAGTTATGACTTGTTTTGTCTTAAATTCACTGCAGTACATTTGACAGATGTAAGGGCCTATTCACTCATTGTGAGTGCAAGTCCTACAGCAAATATCAATCAGTGCACAATGAAAATGTGGCATGATTGATGAAAATAAAGAACCCAAGCCAGGAACCTGCAGCCCTACAGCTGGAACCCTATTGTATTGTAGTTTGAATGTTTTGTGCAACTTTTTGTTTTGTTGGAATATATTCATAGTGTTCATAGTTCTATAACAGCTAATCAGTGATACTGCATATTTGGTTGTATGTGAAAGATAAGCAAAAGTAGATTTTCATAATTTCTCAAAACAGTTATCAGCAGAGAAAAGCAAAAAGACAGAGCAGTGATGTCATCTGGGCTTCTAAATATTCAAATCATCTGACATCACCCATTTTAACTTACCTGTCCTTATCACCTCCACCAATGTTCTAGTTTGAGTTATAATATCCATTATAAAACCATATAGCTCTAAAGATAAACCACAGAGAGAGTAAAATCCTTAGAGAGGCCTACCTTGAGGTCGAAGGTGTGAAAGTCATGGAACATTCTTTCTCCCGAGACCTGTGACAGAGCAGGAGGGGAGGGGGGGAGACGTCAGTCATGATTAGGCCACAGTGCAATTACAGAGCAACTCCTCTGACAGTGATTGATCAATGAGGAACTCCCTTAATGAAGACAAGGACTCAGGGGCTCCCAGGAGCAAATTGGCAAAAGTAGTGGGAATAGTGTCCCAGATTGCTAAGGCACTAAGAGGATCATCCCATCTGTGGCAGCAGTTTGGTAGTGGCAGAAATACAGGTGAATGTCTGATTTCATACAGTTGGAACAGAAGCCAAACTGAAGTAAAACTATCAAAAGTTAAAGGATGACTTTGTCCATCATTGCCACATTTCCCTGATGATATTCCAGCATACTTAATGATTCTGACCAAAATCTTGTATACTATTTCTTGTCAGGACAATGGACACTCAAATAGTAATTCCCAGAACTTCCTTTTTACATTGATAAATATTTTACATTTTATGATTTTCTAGGCAAAAGTCACCCACAATGAAATAATTGAGCCATATACATTTAATCCTCCCTTCCTATATTTAAACCTTGTAGATTGGTCCTGCGTCCCTACATGAAAGGTATCCTGTGGAGTTTTTGACCACCAGTAGTGCTATGGAGCAAGTGTTAATATTTCATGCATGAGGGTACGCAGTTATGTAATACGCAGTTCCTTGTTATTTCAGTGATCAACATTCTATGGATGGTGGTTGCCGCTTGTGGATGTTGGAACACTGAGCTACTAGTTGCTTCGCCGTAAGCCTTGATTGTGGGTTTCGAAGTTCCAGTAGCCCATTTGTCGTCTCGATGCCCTGGTTCTGACGCAGACCTTGTTTGGCCGGGCGACGTCTGAGCCGGCATGTCAATCATTTCATTGTCACTCATCATCATCATGAGGTAGGCAGCAGCGTGAAGGGTCTTGCCTAAGGACCCACACTGGATACCAGTGAAAGTCCTGTGACTTACCAATTGAGCTATCCAGCTGCTATATATATATATAAAATTATATATTAAAATTATATATATAATATAATTTTAATGTTAACTGTGAGTGCACTTGAGGTACACAAAGTTGCCTAATGCTTGTTCAATTTTGAGTTTCTTCATGAACTGATGACACAGATAAATACCCTGTGTATTTCAAAGTTGACTGTCCAATGCTCAAGTTACACTGCAGTAGCTTCAAAACTTAACAAGAAAAGCAGGACTTCAACTTTAATGTATATCTAGTTATGTCTTATTGCCGGGTGAGCGATCAATAAGACTGTTGAAGAAGATTCTCTGTGGTGCTTTTAACTGTTACACAAAACAGACTGAACTCAAGAGCCACTTAAACATGACTGCTTCAGTTGGACTGTCAAGTACAGCCTCATTATTAAAACACCAGAGAACGAGGAAATCAGGCCCCTGAGGCAACAGCTTCATATGCCACTGTGTTGAAATTCTGTTTTTGATTCAGCCCTGTAATAAACTTCCCCAAAAATTCTGTACTGCCTTGTAGTCTGACCTACCATAAGGAGGGACACATTTGCTTTCTGTTCTATTCATTCCATGAATGCGGGTGAGGAGGGCACTTGTAGAAACAGCCAGCCCTTCAAGGGAGACATCTGACTGGTGCTTCAACTTTTGTCTTCTCCAAACTTCACAGTACACACACACTTGCCCTCACTTGATGCATGTGCGCACATGCACAAATAGAGGAATACGAAGACACAGACATTCACAGGTTCCATGAAAAACAATCACATGTATTTTTGTTGGTAAAGAAATAGAAGAGTAGTCTTACAGAAGGTTGACTGCATGCAGTGGGAAACTGGATGGTGTACAGACTGGGAATTTGGCACCATGTTTCCTGGGAATTACTTATTATATTTGCAGGTGCATTTCACACAATATCTTAGTCAATCACTGTGTTTGTAGGCTACACTACTCAAGAGCTGACAGTTCATCAAATCAGTAATCTAAAATGACCACCCCAATACAAAGGCACACACACAAACAGATTCTGCAAATAAAGAAGAAGAAATTGCTCTTTGTGTGTTTAGGTGATTGATTTAGAAATCGATTACTGGTGGATGCAAGGTCTGAATACAGAAGAGGCAACCTGATATAAAGTCATTTCTTTCATCTTTCTTGAAGCACAGAGTACAGTATCTTTGCAATTCCAAGCTCACAGTGCAGCTATAAGTTCATACTGTACCCAACTAAAAATAGTTCAAACATGATGGCCTCCACCTGCTATCTCTCTACTTGCCTTGAACATCAAGATTACAGAGCTCAGTAATGAAAGTGGGAAAGTCAAACACCCCTAGAGTGCACTGTGCCATGTATTGCTATTTACCCAATTATCGTGCTTTTAAAGAAAGTGTGTTCTTCTTTCTTTCTTTCATTGTCTGGATCTTTTAGTGACTGATTATTCAGCTCCTCTCTCTGTACACCTTTATTAGTTTTAGCAGATTTCCATTAATTTTGCGTCATACTGCTTATCCTGCGAGCACATCTTCTGTATCATTTTACTGGCTTGTGTTGCAATTTGGTTCCTATAGAAACCAAGACTTAGGGAGGGTAGAACACCTCTGTAAGTGTCTTTAAAGTGGTCAGGTTATAATAGATTCTACTATAGGAGCAGTCTCCGTTTGCACGTAATTGCAAGTAATCAGTATTTAGGCAGTATGTTATATAGTATACCCAGTGATTGAATAGGGCTGCCATATTTAGATGTTCTATATCAACTGATTTGTGTGGACCTGTGAACATTTAGCACAATAGAAAAGCATAGCCAGAAGCACATGCATTCATGAAAGTACTGAAAGCACATATTTCCTTTGCATTACTATAAACACATGATTTCTCTGGGAGTTGCTGCACACGACTTTGATGAGCATTTTAAATTACATATATCAGAGATTATTAAACTTTTTTTGTGCAAAAGATTGGGTTTTGTACCCTGAGGTGGTATGTATCCGATGCAGGAGTTCCCCTCAAACATCAAATGCAGTCAGTGTACTGAGAGAAACAGCTGAAGACTGTAATTGCTTGAGGTGGCATGAAATAACACAGTGGCTGAACTCGGAACACATTTGTGCACATCAAGGTTACCTTTTCCCGGGGAGACTGAACATCTAAAGGACTACACCATGTGCTATGGATAGTTTGCCTTTATAAAACTTATTTTATACATAATGAACCTACACACACTTCACCATTTCTACTTTGCTAAGTAATAAAAGCTTGTACAGAATAACCAAACTCCAGCTTACTTCT
Source organism: Siniperca chuatsi (assembly GCF_020085105.1). Classification (NCBI taxonomy): domain Eukaryota; kingdom Metazoa; phylum Chordata; class Actinopteri; order Centrarchiformes; family Sinipercidae; genus Siniperca; species Siniperca chuatsi. The sequence goes on from NC_058063.1 coordinate 10,927,220, forward strand.
GAATGTGTATTCATACAAGTTGAAGGTATGATGGTATTAGAGATTTTCAGAAACAACTGAAAATGCAAAAAAAAATTTAATACTTGAGTAATCTCAAATCCTGTGCTGTGACATATTAGCCAAATCATATTTTATTGATCACCTCCTTTATGAACTAAAATTGCACTTAATGATTTGCATTTGTGGTCGACAATATGGAATTAAGATCAGAGGGAACTGTCAGTTCTGATACCATTTATGTCCAACCTATAAAACTGACAATGACCTTTTCTTTCTTACTTCTCTTAAGTTTACCCTCTCTCTTCGTCTTCCTATCTATCTTTCTATAACTCTAAGTGACTGAGTATGGGGTGAATTTAATGATTTGATGTTAACAGTGAAATTGGTCCTTGGGAGCTTCAACAGCTGAAAAGAGCAACCATTTGGCCGCTAGACCTGCTTGCCTCAGCACTTAAAGGCACACGTTTAAATGTTCGGCTTTCACCCGGAATGGCCCACAAGAGGCCTGAAGGGGGTTGGGGGATGCTTGATACTGAGGTCTTAGGGAATTGCATGGTCATTCATCACATTAATGAGTCATGTCACTTTATTTACAAAAAAGGGAGACTTTTTTCCCATGGATGGTCCCCACTATCATGATGCGGCATTCTGTTAATGCTGGCTGAAGTTAAATGAAAAAGGCAATGTAAGAATTAATCTACAGTAGCCCAGGTAGCCAGCCGAGTCGAACTGATTGCAGCTGAATATTGGCACGCTTGGTAGTATTCTGACACCGGAGGTCCAAATTTGGCTGGATTTTTGGGATGCAGACATGGGACAATTTGGGCTCGGAATCAGCTCCAGTTATTAGCACTTGGGCAAGCTTTGGACCAAAGGCGGTCCATTCGTCACACTTGCGGCATTAGTTTGTGCAACCAGCTGTGTCAGATTTAGGTCATGGTTGGCCATGCAATTTTGGCTAACTTGGGAAAGTAAAAGTCTCTGGGTGTTTTTGGTTTGTGTATGAAACTGTTGCTGTATGAATTGTGTTTTTGCGGTTGATGCAGTGATGTTTTTACTATTTCAGTCAGAGACAAGTGAAGGAACTAACGATTCATAGAAAATCATTATACATTAGATTTGGTGGAAAAGACTCTCAAAGAATCTAAACAAGAACTCAGCTGGAGAACTAATCCCCTTAAATAAACATACATGAATATTATACCTTAGTTAAATCAACAACACCAAAAATTTAGCAGCATGGGTTGCACAGAGCAGATTGAGGCCCTGATCAGATAAAGCAAGACAGTGCGATGTGCCTCACGTTACAAAACGGCTACAGTTGAGCCACAATTTTAAAAAAGTCAGCTCGAGGCATTCAGAATGCTCCTGCAAAAACGCGAGGCGCTCTGAGCATTTAAAACGTGAGGCGTCCAGGGCGCATTAGCAGCGCACAAAATGCTTATTGCCTATAGAAAACACCTAGAAAAAGATGGCTCTCACTGCAAAGACTGCAATCTGTCTGATTGGGGCTCGAACCGCGCAGGAAGTCAGACACAGGAACAGCCTTGAGCATCCGGTCAATTTTCAAAATAAAACACCCAGTGCAGACTCCGGCTCGTAATAACGGACAAAAAAAGAAACCATTTAACTACATAGTCTACTTACCCATGGTAGAAGCACAAAAATTAGGAAAAATGACCAGGCAGGCAAACCACTCCGCTTATGAAATGCGGGGGTATAAAGCCGTGCAGAGGACGGAACAAAATTGCATCGCAGACACAACGTCATTGAGCCATGCCCGGTGGAATCAAGGAGTAATAGTGAGAAGTGTCGGATTATAATGGCCGTGCTGTACACCTACATCAATATGATGATGATGATGATGATACTAGTCAGCTGATACCCACATAGCTGTGAATGACCCAGTGATTTTGAAGCATGAACGAAACACCTGATGCCAATCAGCTAATGCAAGCACAGCTCCACCTGAACTAATGCTAAGCTCCATTACAGCTGACCAACAGAATTAGTCCACTTACATTAAAACAAATGAACTGTCCTCTATTGTCAGATGCAATTATATGTGGATTTATAGGTTTTATTAAATTTTAAAGGAGTTGTTTAATTTTATAAGAGTTATGTGCACTGCCACTACCTGGATTATTTCTACTGCGGCATTTAAAAAAAAAAAGACCACATTGACCAAACTGACAAGTCTAATCCAGTGATACATATTAGATGTTCATATTCATGTAATATGTGTGTGTGTATGTATGTATGTGTGTATGTATGTATGTATGTATGTATGTGTATATATATATATATATATATATATATATATATATATATATATATATATATTATTAGCTCAACTTATAGCTCATAGTAGCAGTTCATAGAAATTATACATAGTGCTAGCACCCCACGTGGAACAGTGGGTAGTAAATGGTTAAGGTGTTAGCCTGTGGACAAATGTAGATGCACAATATACAGAGAAACAGCCTTGGTATGCTGCTTAAGTACAAAGTCAAATCCAACAGTCCTGCAGACTCAGTCCCAGCTACTGTTCATATCATGTTGGTGTACTGATATCACTAGCTTCCTCCCACGCTTGGGTTGCCTCATGAAAGCTCTAATACAGACAGGGCAGGGACATTTAAATAGGAGTGTGAGGCTATTGGAACTATATGACATTTTTCTTTGCCTAGGAAATCCAAATATGTGATATTACCATTTCAAGGGTGAACAGATTTAAAGCACGATGGACTGATAAATCTCGGGACAGGGTGAAATAGATGAATCTCAAGTTATTTACCCTTTTTAATTGGAAATGTCTGTCACAGGGCAGCAAGCCGAGTCCTCTTCCAAGCCATTATCTGTCTGCCTTGATCATTTGCAGGTATTTTATGGAGAGTGATGTCCCGAGCGTAAACGGTAGCTATTGAATTTATTCCTGTTGGGTTTTTATAGGCTTAAGAATACAAATGCTGAGGAGTGACAAAGCTCACAAAACATCAGCTTGTTAATCACATTTACTGTTTCACAGATTCACAGATGACGACTGACAAGATGACTGACAGAAAAGCCAAATAGTTTAATTTACTTTTGAGCTAAACTCTTAAGTTTGACAACCCGTGGAGTTTATGTGATTAATCTGTCACCAGTTGAGCATCAAACTTACCTTGGTGACTAGTCAACTAGCAAGAACTGTTATCCCTTAACAGGGGTCCAAGCTGTGTTTCTGATAGAGTTAAACAAAGCCGTAGGTTCCTTTGAGCAAGCCCTTGGGCTTCACTCATAATTGCTCCCCAGGGTCCAGTCAATAGTTTCTACCTGCTCTTGAGCTCTCATTCCCGGGCTGTCATCCTTGCTGCACTGCCTGTCTGGGCACCTGAGTGACACAGTAGCGTCACAGGATGAGCTCTGTTGAAGGATATCTCTGGCTCCAAAGGAGGACACCACTGGGACACTGCCAGCCCTGTTGATGATGTCACACTGTGACAGTGGCGACTACTTGAGCTCAAAACTGTTGGATGTGCACTGCCCAGGGACTGTGAGAGATTAAGTGGGGTTGTGTACCATTGTGTATGTGTGTGAAATGCTCACTAAAATGAGATCCGAATGCATATCCAGGGAAACTGCCAAACATAAATTTCTTTACAAGGACTCTTTTGCTGTAAGCACAGACACATTCTTGGACTACACTTCGACTACTCTGAGAATCCTCGCTGAATGTGCATTCTGTACCAACAAACAATTCAATGATCTCATCTCTTATTCATACAGCATTATGAATCTTGACAGCACCAACATCTCAGTATGTGCTACAAAAAGCATCCAAGTCACTCTCTAGTCTGCATTTGTCAAAGCAAAAAAAGGCAGTAGCAGACAAAATCCTGATTTAAGCTCTTGTAGTAGGACAAACGTTATCCTGCTCTGAGGCAGTCGCTGATGTGTTTTGACCACGACAGTACTAAAAGAAACACTTTTGTTTCAGTGTCACAGTGTTGAGCAGCAGCATATAAAGGCTCATTTGCACCATCTGCCAGAGGAGGTGACAGGGGCAACTTGGGTGCCAAGGGCTATTGAAAAATGAACGTACAGCTGCCACAATCTACCTGCTCTTCTGCTTTGCCCTCTATGAAATATTTCTTGGTTAAATTGGGCTTTTGGTGGCTTTTGAAGGCCAGTGGTGATGAAACTGAGATATTGTATGCTTGCACACTGTCATAGCGGGGGTTAGCAAATGTTCTGAGCTGTTTGCAGTGACAGGGGGTTGTGGGAAAGGTCTGCTTCAGTTAGTGTGACTGCATTTGACTGCTATACTGTATAGTGAAGCTAAATGGGCAGTATTTTCAGGAGGAATGATTTTTAACCACGCTAGCAATGTGGATGAAATATCTCAACTATTGGATGGATTGCCATGGATTCTTGCACAGACATTAAATGCCCCGGCAGGAGCAACGATATGTGCTGAGCGACACATGCAAGTTGGGGTGGTGCTTGGTCCATTTTCAAGCAAGAAAAAAATCAGAGCAGCGAGACATGTGACTTCAAATCTGGGCCGGTAACGCCACTCTGTCACTCTTCGTATCAAACCCGCCCCAGCTGTGATTGGGCTGACCGAATTCAGAACAGGTGGAAATCTGTTTAAATTGGGAGCGGGGCCAGACGTGAGATCTGCAGATTCGTCTGGTTCCCAGGCTATGTAGAGCCCCTAGCATGGATCTTATTCTACAGCCATGCTAGATTCCTCAGCAGACTGATTTCAGTGCAGAATTTGATACAGCTGTCACATCTTCAGTACATTTGAACTCTGTTTGTCAATGTCAAAGAAAGGAAGAACATGTTCCTAAACTTCAACAACTGGATAGTTGTATTAACAAATATTGGTATGCCAACTCCCTTTTGTAAACTGCTGATGAAGTGAAGGATTCATTTTTTGTTAATGTTAATTTGAGCATAGACATTCTTAGACAAGGATATTTCATGAGGGTTGATTCTGTCCCTTCACATCTGTCTCAGAACTTCTCACTTCCAGAAACTTCCTAACTAAGTCAGTGATCATTGGTGCAATGTGTCATACTTCTGACGGTTTGATTGTTTCTGTGTTTTCACATGCAGAGGAGTGGAGAGAAAAAGAAAGCTTCATGTGTTGCTCAAGGTCCTTTTAGATACTCCCCATCCCACATCTCCCTGCACAATTAATTTTATCTTTGGGGTATTATCAAGAGGGAGCCTGGCAAAGCAGCATGACAGAAAAACGGTCCAGAACCCCGAGGCCCAGGGTGGGAATTAATCTGTTTGACAAGATCTCTCACAAACGATTTGCCTGGCTTTCCTTCAGTTGGATGTTGCCACTACCCTGCATATCTGAGGGGGTGAAGAATAAGCATGTTTCAAACATAATGCAGACTGAATCGACTTAAAACGTTGAAGTGAGCAGTGACAGGGTGTTTTTGATGTGTTGGAAACACAAGAAAAAAGGCAGCCCTTACAGGTGTTGGGTGTTAGTTTCAACCTTAGTGGTATGCCTGTTAAGTAAGCATTGGCATTGTTCAAATCAACCATTCAGCCATAATAATAAATTCCTATCATGACCAGCTGACATTGGCATTATTTTCTCCACAAAGCAGAATTTAGTACTAAATCAAGCTTCCAAAAATGGTTAGCCTTGTTCTACTCACGCTTTCAAAACTATTGACATCAAGCAGACGTTTGATGCATTATCTGGGACGCAGAAAATTAATCAAAGTAATGATTGAATAATTATCTCAAGTGCAATTAATTAAACATGGCAATGAACTCATCTTGAACAGCTGTCCTAGCTTTACCACTTAATCACTTGTGAGAATTACCAAACACAAATGGAGGACGCCGAGTGCATGCAATAATCTCTGCAAAGTGCATTGTTTACAAACAGTAATTAATATCACACCGTGTATTAGCGGGCTAAGTGACTGCAGTGCACTTCTATAATTGTACCAGAGAGAGTTGGGTTTCTTCCCCACTCTTGCCTCAGACACCTCTTGTTAAGACAGAGTAGAAGACTGAGTGCTGACATTATAGACCACATTCCAAAAATTCACACAGATTTACAGTGTTTTTGATTCTGTTTTTTGTGGGTTCCATAGTGCTTATTAAAATGCCAAAAACACATCATCATTCATTGCAAAATCTATGATTTAACCTACTGAATGTCCTGTACACCATTAACCTGATAATTCATGCTCACCACAATTTCTGCCCACATACTGTAAAATGGATTTATTTTATGTTTCTGCCTGAGAATGTGAAATAGTTCCCATTATTGGCAAAGAACTGCCTAAAAGTGTCAGTGAGCTCCCTTAGAGTCTCTTGAAGGGATAGTTGTGACCACGCCATTGTGGGAATCTGTGGCATTCTACGATGAGGTAATTTCGGGCATCACATATATGGCTTTCATGGTTTGTGAAGCCTGACAGTCACAGCGGACTCCAGGAAATGGTCTGTGTGGTTCTGACATATGAGGGATCTATCTTCGACAGACTAGAGTCTGAAAACCTTAGTTTCTTGAAGGGATAGTTGTGACCACACCAATGTGGGAATCTGTGGCATTCTACGACGAGGTAATTTCGGGCATCACATATATGGCTTTCATGGTTCGTGGAGCCTGACAGTCACAGCGGACTCCAGGAAATGGTCTGTGTGGTTCTGACATGTGAGGGATCTATCTTCGACAGACTGGAGTCTGAAAACAGGAATGAAGACTGACATCGAGTGGCACCAGGCAGCAGACAGCCTAAAACTGAACTCAACTGTAACATTCACTAACAATTCATATATGTTCATTTATGAGTTGAAGTTATGGTTTACTGATTACAATAATACTTTAGATCTGTAGCTTAGTTCAGCACAATAGACTACTGTGTTATGACAGACACACATTATTATATCAGTAATTACATGCACTTATTATACCTTACATAAAATGGTGCTATTGTCATTAGAATATAAAACCATCGTGGGATGCTGAATATAAAGGATAATTAGCACATTCATATAATTTTAATATCTTTCACAGTACTGTAAATTTCAGTGAGGACGGTACCATCAGAGCACAAGTGAGATACTACAGTAATTAAAATTAGCTTAGTGCAAACTGTGTGACTTACTGCTTTTTTTCCCTTTTCCTTTTCATTACTTCAAAATTCACATGTTTAATGACAACACAGAAAATGAAATGCCTCAGAGTCAAGGTAAGAGATAATAAAATACAGCAGTGGTGGTCTTTTATGACACTGTGCCAGACAAAGGTTACCTATTAATTCATATAAAGTTGTGTATTCTCTCTGTGTAGACAGTATACAGAATGTGTCCATGCATTAAAAAAGACAAAATTACTGTCAAGGCATTTTACTGCCCTATAGCGTACAAATAATCACCTTCTTCTTAAAAATTTTTTATTTAAAGGGGGAAAATTAATAGTTATTGGCAAGATGAGGTTACAAATCGGCTACAAATTCATCCTGTGCTATTCGGATAGAACTTTTTTTACTGTTGTTTCATTCTGTCGTGACATTTCTCAGAGTTTTCTTGCAAGAGAATTTCAATTGAAGATGTGTGAAAAATAAACACTTGATGAATATATCACAAAGCTTGGACAATGGACGTAAATCTGCATTTTGAGCCACACTTTCTTTAAATATAATGTCACCAACCTTATCAATTAATGTGTGTAAAAGCAATTATCTTGAATTATGTCTTTTTTAGAACTCGGTGGACTTCAGTGGAAAAGAAAATTTAGGCCTTAATCGTCCTTGTGTTGTTGCACCAAAATTGTTGAAGCCGTTGTAGTTTAATCTTTTCTTCTTTGTTGCTTTTTTTTTCTTGCTTGTTCTTCGGTCTGTCTTTGTATCCATGTATTTGTCACGCTGGAGAATACTCTTAATAGCTTCAAGAATTACAGATTTTGACCGGGTTAAAAACTAAGTTTAAAGTACAAACTAATTTTGCTGCTTGTTGCAGGCAAAACATCCAGTCACTTTGATCATTTTATTGTTTGTCCCAGCAGAGTGCTTTGTTGGAATCGATTTCCCTCCAGTATAATTGGTGTCATGCTTGGTTTGGCTAAATAAGCCGTTACACCAGAAGATACTCTGGCAAACTAAAAGGGCATTGCTGACACTTTGCTTAAGAATAAACTGAGCAATTACATTGACAAAAAAGGTTTTTAGGCACTATGCTGTACAAAGCTCTTAGAACAATTTGTAGTAGTATTAATAGGAATTACTCACACTTAGTCGAAAAATGTCAGTTATCTAACAGTCTATTCTATACGTTAGTGTATGCATTACAATGTCAACCATGTTATTTGCTTTCAGTAGTCTTGTTTTCCCTGCTCTAGCTTGTCCAGTTGAGCATGGTTCATGTAGCATTCAGATCATGAATGGCAATAACATTTGCTGTTACCAAATTCTGCAATACATTATCTTGCTTTAACTTATGTGTTTTTAGCAGACTTTTACTGTAATTGAAGCGCATTACCACAAAATGGGTTCACCTCTGATCATTCAGTCACGCTCAGTGAAAGTCTGTAAAACCCCAATTCACTGTTAGCAATCCAGAGGAGCTTAATGTATTTTTGTTAACAGAAAGGTACAAGGTTAAAAGGTTAATATCTGGCAGTGACTACAATTCTCTATGCTATTGTAGCAGCGCATCCCCTCTCTCACTCTTTCTCTCTCTCTCATTCACTTTTCCACAATATTGAGTGCACAGTCACACACACACTCTCTCTCTCTCTCTCTCTCTCTCTCTCTCTCTCTCTCTCTCTCTCTCTCTCTCTCTCTCTCTCTCTCTCATGGTACTCTCTCTCCTCCCCTCAGTGTACAAGTTGCACCAGAGCCATCCATCCAAACCCGTAGACCATGAAATTAGGTTAAGACGTAAGGCTGTGAATGACACAGGTGTGGATACAAATGAGAACATCCGAATGAAGAAGTACAGATTCAAAACGGCCGATACTGTAGTCGTTATAGGCATTCAGAATTATATTTCACAGTTTCCTCCATTTTATTTAGCCCACTTTTCCTGTTGTGTATTAGTGGTCAGGACAGGGCATTAGCATACACGCTGGGAAGCTGTGCGTAAGGATATTAGAAGCTCTGTCATATTCCAAATCTCATTTCCCATAGAAAACTTTAGTCGCTCAAGCTTGTCTGTGCTCCTCTGCTCCCTTGTATAAATCAGAGTATTTCTCTTCTTTCTTTTTCCTTTTTTGAATACATTCAAATATTCATATTCCACAGTCTTGCTCTTTTTAATAATTTTTCTCCATGTACGAGTAAGATTTAACAAGTTACAAGCACAATGGCAATAATTGCAACTCCTTTTTTATGACAATATTAATGTACTAACCACATCACTAGACAGAACTTTGGTATTGGACAATTCTGCTAAACCTAGGATTCAGTGACAATGTTTTTTGCCTAATGCATTTTTAAAAATGAATTATTCCCATAATAAGTATGGTTACATTAAGGCAACTAACCAAAAATTGTCTTCATGGTTAAAAAAAACAACCTTATATTAATTGTTGGTCATAGATTGAACGTGAACTCTGGCATGAAAATCAGATACCAACTTAACCATAATTTGCTATATATGCTATATAATCAACAAAATATTTCCTCCATTGGCACTGAAAAATGGCATTCAATATGTCAACTGCTGGAGAATTGACCAATATGAACATGATTGCTAGGGAGAGTGGGCTGTAACATACCTACTGAGAATGAGCTGCTTTTAGTGATAGAGTTGTAAAACAGCATGGTGTTGTCAGGTTATTTTCTTATTAATTAAATAGTTTGTAAAAGATAGCATCTGATCATTGGTAAAGTTTTCATACTATAGTATGGAGATAGTAGAGAGAATTTCAAAGATTTAACACATGGAGTGCCACAAGGCTCCAAATAAGGGCTTCATTTATTATATATTTTGTTTCCGCGTGGTGAAAGAAATTGTGCAGGGTCGTTGTCAGCTGATTGCAGAACTATACCGCCATCCAACTGAAGGCCTATGTGTCGTATTCTTGCAAAAGTCTGTTGTCTTAGCTAGAAATAGCAGCAAGTAGGTTTGGCACAACATTTTAAACATTGGTGGTAGACGTGAACTCCATTACGTGCAATAGATTTGTCTACAAGCCCCATGCTTGTAAAGTTAAGTAACTGATGCAAATGTCTGGCCAAAATGTGTTACCTAAGTTGAGGAGACTTGTAACATATCTGTTTATAATGAAAAAAAGATGAATCTATACATTGTCTATTGCCATCCATACCTGTATCAAAACAGTCCATGCAAATTGATCATAATAAGGATGCCATGGAATTCATTTGAATGTGGGATGATTATGAGAGTTGTGTGAAACATGACAGCTAATATTTTAAAGAGCAGCAGTAATTTAATGGAAAATTAGTTTGTCAAGTGCGATAAACTGCAGGTTGATAGAGGCAGAGAAATGTGTGGTTTGACTATCCTCAAATTTGCCTGTTGATGATCATGCTGGTGGATTGAGAGCAGTGTATTAACAGTCAAGTGGATAGAGGTGAGTTTTTGTAAGTGATTTAAAACAGTGGTAGTGACTTGGCAAGCCTACGCTCCATGCACAGGCCTTTCCAAAGAGCATTGATGACAAAAACCCAATTAATCTAGACTTTGGAACAGCTGGCCAACAGAGTTCATTCTATGTGTAGTGTAGATGTGAAGCGCTTCTCTCGATGTCCCATCTTTGTTATTTTACAGGAAAAAAATCTGACAAGACAGACAATCACAGTGTGGTTAAACCATCATATTTGTCATGAAAGGGCTGTAGAAAGGGTCACAGCCTTTGAAAGCAACCACATCTAGAGCTGGTCATGTGAGAGCACTCCATTGACTATTGCTTTTACTATAATAGGTATTGACCTGTGCATCACCAAGGATCTGCTGATGTCTGTAGTCCTTCAAACCTCACTGAGTTCAGACATGAAAAGTTTCTACTCCAATCACCATAGGTCTACATTGATACCAAAGACTGCTGAGCACTTAAAAGGGAATAAAACATGTGCAATGGTGAATGTGATATCAGCTGAACCTGATTTTGATTGATAGGCCCTTTGGGGACATGTGGGGTGCATGAAAGAGAGAGTCAAGAATGAATTTGCCAACTAATGATCCTTTCCGTTTTTGAATTATGTTTAACCTGGGTATTTAAAATATCATGACAGCGAGAATGAAGGAGTGGAAGTGTGAGTGGAATTGGAATGCCAATCAAGAAAAACAAACCCTATACACTACAGCACAGGCTAACTAACTGCATTTATATACAGTATAAACAAAGATACAATACCAGCATAGTTCTATTCATTGCCTTAGATGCACAGTTAGTATGAAATGAATACACTTAAGTGGAAAATCAACTCATTTAATGTGTCAACTGTGCTTGCACACACATGCACACGCACACACATAATACATAAGCACTTGTAGGATGCCAAAGGGTCAAGTGGTTTTCAATGTGTGCTATGAAAAGTCCTGACGCTAGCTAATATTTCCTGATGTGTTCGTTTTATTTGCATACTGGGTGCTGCCTCAGCCAGCTCCTGTTGTCAGAGCTTTCTATTTGAATGTCAACACTATTATTACAGCAGGTGATGCAACAGCAGGTGTCTGTCTGCCTGTCTGTCTCGTATCTTCTTGTCTGTCTTTCCGTGTGTTTGTGCCTCTCTCTCAGCCTCTCCTTCTCTCAGTTTTGTTTAACAGCTATCATTATGTCTGCCAAATGGAATCCATTTTTTCTACCTTTTGCAAGCGTCTCTATTTTTCCAGACATTCTACCACTCTTTCCCACTCACTCTGACTGTAATGGGTGAAACGGAGAAAGCTCCTTGTTTCTGTCTTGCCTCTCTATTCCTATTGTTTACAGCCGAAGCCCTGACAGTGTTGCTTCTGACTAGCTTTGGGGAAAATGGACACTTTGACATTTCACACCCTAAAATGTGGCAGCGCATGGTATTACTTGTAAACACTGTTCATTACTGGCTTGACAGCTGATGACCGAGATTCATCCCTCCTGCACTTGCTTCTGCCAAGACTGCACACAAACGGGACTTTCTAACTTCAAGATGTTCAGCACGATTAAAGCTGAGAGGCTGTGTTCTTTTCTATTTTCCTGTCCTTTGCTCTTCTTTCTCCTTATCCTTACTTTCAACCATGTAATCAAGTGCACTTTTTTGCTGTCATGTCTGCATAGGTCTGATTTTATTTTTAACTCGGGCTTCGCTGATGTTGAAAGATTGAGACTGTGGAAAGAAAGCACCAGGGGTTTGGAAATGGGATGGAAAATATAATAGATTACACTATAGAACAAAGAGAATGGCTAAATAAATAGTGTAAAAGAATTTGACTTGTAGCCATAGGTTTGTAATAGGGGAGCTCTCCGAACAGTAGCAATAAAGGCTAAATCAATTTGTCTGCCACATTTGTCACTTGAAATATATATCCTTCAATATACGGCTAGCCTCACTAAGTCTAAATTTCCTGTCAAAAGCAATGGAGATTTCAGGATGAGTCATTCATTTTGGGCCCATCTAAGTCATTTAGCTTTCCATTTGAAATCATTGGGAAATGTTTCACAAGCTTGTAAAAGTGAATAGTAAAACTGTAAAAATGTCTTTCATATCTCCACAATGAGTATGTGTCCGACCAAATGATTAAGACTCCAGCTGCAATTATAACATGACTGTAAAAGGCTCATTCTTACACTATACACAGAATACAATTTTGCTTCAGGTCAAGTGCTTCTCTACTTCCTTGTTCAAACTGGATCCTTAATTCATTGCTCATTCATTAAGGCATTGCTTTTTTCAGTTTGTTTAGTATGTCATTTTACGTCAGCATAGATTTGGCAAGCAGACTTTAATGAATCTGATGTGGTCTGGATTGCTTAGAGACTATCACTCCTTCATGATTTACAAGAGGGAGTAGGATGATTTAATTTTCTTATAAATTTTAATCTGCCCTTCCACTGAGGTGCACAGCAATTTGGTATGCTTACGCAGGGTTCCTGCGGATCCTTAAAAAGTCTTAAAAGGCATTGAATTCATTAATCTAAAAATAAGACCTAAATTAATATTAAAATGTCTTAAATCAATCTTTCAAAAGTCTTAAAAATGCTAAGACATGGGAAAAAGAATTGTATTTTTTTTTTCTGACGTTGCATTGTGTTTGTCATTCAAGAGAGCCAATAAAAACAAAAGGAATGGTCAACTCAACTCCTGCATTGAGTAACATGCAAGAAAACATTCCACCTTAAAAGTTGCCTGTATAGCTGCCGGTAGCCTTTGAGCTGCAGTTTATAGCTAGCTCACATTAACTAGTAAAGATAAAAAGGCAGCAAAACAACCTTTCATTCATTGTTCACTCTTCTGACGGTTTCTGTATTTGTGATGCATTTGCAAAGAAACATTACTTGGCCAGCCTGTTAAACTTGGCCAGCTTGTGCTGCATCCACAATGGAAGGAAATAAAAGCCTGCTTAGCTCTGTTTTCATAGCCAAGTAGATGAGCTTGACCTCTGCATGCACTGCAAATTCTCCTCAAAATGGATGTTTCCAATGTGGCTTCATTTGCTCAGCACAATTATTAAATTAATTCATTTAAAACACAAGCTACTTCTGTTAATTTGCCTTATTTGCTTAACATGAAAGGGATAGGGTTTTCTGAAGTGGGGTTGAATGCGGTACTTATTGGTAGTCAGTGTATTACCTACAGTAGATGGGGGTTGGCAGGCAGTCAGTTTGGAGAATGGGGATCAACAGTAATATGTATTTTAACTGCCAAAAAAAGTTTGACCTAAAAAGTGTACGCTATAGAAGTAAAATTCTCACCGGTTTACCGTGCTGTCAGACAGCCCTTTCCTATAGCACAACATTTTCTCAACTGTGGGACTTCTGTATACCTATGTGCGCTCCGGTACTTAAACAAATAGCACTACACCTCTGAGAGTAGGAGACCAAAATGACAAATAGACAAGCTTTTTTCCAGGTAAAGCAATTACAATCAGCCTTATTGCTAAGTCGGTTTACACGTAGAAGGAATTTGCTTTTGTATTTTGGTGCCTCACAATAAACATAGTAGACATATAAAGGAACATAAAGCAAGTACTGCATGTCAAGAATCGTATTTATATAAATTGACAATAAGATATTAAAGAATAATAAAACAAAAAATTATAAGAAAATAATAATACAGACTATGTACAATATCACAATATGTTATTTAAATTACAGTGTGTGCAATGTGAAACAAATAGATACTTAAAAAAAGTTTTGTTACAATAAAGGTTTGGGCAAAATTGTCCCTAAACCCAAGAAATTGATGTCGGTTCATGTTTTTTTCTTCAAGTTTGGTTATTGTAATTGGTCTTAAATTTCATTACGAGTGGCATTAAACAGTCCTAAGTATAAAATCTAACTTGCCTTAAGCTGTACGAACCCTGTTACAGGAACACTTGACTCTACAAAACATGACCAAATGATCCCACCTAAATGAGATTTTACGGAAGTTTTAGTGAGATTAGTTCATTAATTCCTTGCCAATGAGACATAGTTTCTGATCCAGCTTCTTTGAAAAATTGTGAAAATGGAGTGGGGATGAAGGTCAAGTTTACATCAAGACAGGGGATTTTAACATTCATGGTTTGGTAATCTAGTTGGGGACTGCCATATAGAAGACAGTTAAGAATTTAAACATTTGAGACAGAAAAAATACTGTCATCAGCATCATGCAAATATAGGACCCAGTCATACTGCCTTGTGGTTCCCCTATAAACAAAGAGGGCAGATGGTTCTTGATCAGTTTTAACCAATCAAAGAGGATAACAAGGTTGCGGCACCTGGTGGAGCGCATGCCCCATGTACAAGGCTGAGTCCTTAACGCAGCAGCCCCCGGGTTCGACCAACCCGTGGCTGGCTCTTTACCACCAGAGGATAACAACGTTAAAGTTGTTCAAACATTTGCTCTTGAGATGCTCAGTTTAACTGTGGATTCTTTACTGTCACTCTGTCATAAATGAAGAATGTTTATTGGTCTGTAGTTCAGAACCTTGGTTGAGTCCTCAGAATTGAAAGTGAAAGTAATATGAAGGAATTTGCAGGAAGAAGGTAAGATTGCTCAATTGCAACTGAGAGTAGACAATTGGACAGTGGTTTAGCTTGCACCTCTGTAACATTCAAATTTAACAACTAGAAAGAAAAGTATTGAGGATAATTATAGGTCCTCTGCAATTTGCAATATAATATGAATTTTCAGTAATAATACTAAGGTTCATAAAAACATTTTTACAAATGATTCGATTTTTTATATATTATACAAATATGTAATATATGCTGTTGTTTTACTTTAGACATCATTGGATAGGCATACACCAGCCTTCACACAGTCCTGATTTATTACATATATGTATCATCATAAATGCAGATTATTGAGTCTGTATGATTATCTGGTAGAAAATTTGCCTAGATGATAGACAAGTCATCTGTTTTTCCCCTTGAAACTATGTCCAACCTGTGCCTATGCTATAAATGTCTGATAAATGACTTTCATCACTGTAGAGATATGGAATTCATTTTGGCACAACTAAGCATTTTAATATGATTATCACTAATATCATTCATATTGGTAAAATTTCCAGTTCAGCGGCTGAATATTCTCATATCCGGAGGGAGTGAGAAAGCCACTTTTTCTTCCCCAAAGAGGCAACAGCAATATTGCATGTCTTTTGAGTTTATGCAAAGCGTTTCCCATTTTCCTCCAACAGCACTCACTCAGAGCAGCCATGGCAAATATCATTAAATGCCCTGCTAACACCCTACCCCCTCTACACACTCACACATATACACAAACAAACACACGTACAAAACCGCCTCTCCCTTCTCTCTACCCATACTCATTTTCCCCCTTCTTTTTCTTCCTGGCTATCACTCAGTCGCAGTGCATGAGGGAAAGAGAGTGCATTGATCTGCCAAAGTGAGCAGCCATTTCACAGGGAGAGTCTGCGCGGCGCTCCTGTCCCTGAATGGGAATTGCTCATTTCACCTGGCCACCTCGTCTATAGCATACTAGTGGGAAGCCCCGCTAGTGAGGGACGGAGGGAGGGAGTGCAGGAGTCAGGGCCCTGGTCAGGGCTTGGCAGGCGACAGATAAGAGCTCCACATGCTGCTTCTGCATGCACTTACCATTGCTGCTGGAGCTCAGCCTTTGTCTCTGTCTTTCACACACTCACACGCACATACACACAGCTTTTCTCCACACATGTGAGGCACTAATAATAACTTTGTCGTTCTGGTGAGTCAGCCTTTCCTCAGGCAAGGATAAAAGTAAAACATGGTGCCTTTATTGAGTCTGAAATCACTAACTGTGGAATTCCCAGAACAGGGCTTTAGCTCAGACTGTATTCCATTCACTGCCAAGATGCCATGTGTCCACAAGATCTAATATTGGGTTCAAAGCAGGTGCTGATAGACTGATAAACAAGCCACTAAACTATTTAAGACATTCACATGGACTTTGTTATTCAACCAAGATGCCGATCTTTACCAAACCTTAACCAAGTGCTTTGAGTGACTAAACATAAAAAATGATAATCAGGCTTTAGTGGATATTGTATTGCAAGAGCAGATGAAATAGGGAATACGAATGAAATACTTCCAGATACTTCCATTAAAAACGTTTACTGATTATTTATTTCTGAGACAAGGTTGCATATACATTGAATGCTTTCCACATTAGTTTAAGTTCACCAACACAATGGCTGTGAATTGAATTTTGTTCGTAGTGCTCACAGAATTAAAACATTTTTTAAATTCACAATCAGTGTGTCCTTGTTAATCTGGATAATCCCTGTGAACTGTTTTATGGACTATTTTTCAGTAGAATGTAGTTACTGCTGTATGTACTGTAATTTTTCAAAAGCATCAAAATAATAAATTCCATTCACTTCCATTGTATTGGGGCAGATGGAAATGTAGTAGGTAGATTGTTCTGAGATATCCGTTGTAATTTGGATCAACCAACCCCTTAAATAAAGTGCAACCATAATTTGTGGTATGATTGCTTCAGAATTTCTATTCTAAATACATCACACTTTTTGCCACTGTCACTTTTATGCTGTTTTCTCAATATACCATGTCAACTAAATCTGTCTCTGCCAAACCTAACTTGCATATAAGTGGAGCCTTCAGCCTTCCAGTATCTGACTCACCTCTCCGGCATTCCATCCAGCCACTTCATTCCCCCACTTCATCCTTCACATGTTCTCAAATTTATTTCTCTCTATCTCTCTACCCTGGTCAGCCCACTTCCCTCCCTCCATCTGGCCTATCTCTCCGCTGCTCTCCTTGCTCAGTGACAGTCTCATCACACTCTATCAATCAGGCTTGTGAGGCCCGGGCGCAGTGCAGCACAGCATCGCACAGTCCTAGTCTGGTCCCATCAGTGCCAGTCAGTCTCCCTCACTCTCTCAGTCACTTTAAAAAGGTTTAGGTTGCCAGATAGTCTGTTTCCCCCGGCCCCATTGCAGGTCAGGAGATGGGAGGGATTGAGCTGGAGTTGAGATTCAGTTTAGCGTTTGATTTGATATCACTTGACATATTCTCTGGCCTGTCTCGGCACTCAAAATGGGCAACTCCTCTTTTAAACAAAGATGGATATTTGGGCACATGATCAGCTCAAACCCTTAGCTGATACATTTGAAAACATGGAGAAAAAAAACAGCATGCGAGCGCCCTTGATGTGTCGCATGCAATTTAAGCAAATCGGAAATTATGTAAAACAGAGGTCAGATCATTGTTGTCCTCAGCTCATGAGCTATTCTTTTCAGTCTCTTACCTGCCGCAGGCCTCATCCTGTGGTTGACGTCTCAGGAAAGAGAACTGCATAAATGAGAGACAGAGAAACAGGATAGGGATGAATAGCTTAATCAACCTGTCTATGTGGAGTAAAGACCGGGCATATACATTTATTACAAACAACAAGAAACTCTTACTAAAAATAAAGCACCACTGAAGTTTACTATACAGTATTTGCCATAAAAACTCTTATGATGTTAATTTAATTAGTTAATTTACTCAGCACCATTATGTACAAAATATACTGTAAAAACAGAGTACTTGTTTTGCAACCAAATTTCAGTTGAAGGAACAGAAAATTGCAAGTGCAGTAGAGAATGACTTAACCGCAGTTATCGATTGGCTTTGTGAATTATAATGAAAACAAGTGTAATTACATTTTCCTTTAAGTAGCACAACAAATTAGGCTTGTGAGTTATTCTGGAAGCAAAAGAGGGGAGGGAAAAAAAAGTCCTGCATTTAATGTGCTGGGAAGATTTTCTCAGGCTATTTCCTTGCTAAATGCATTCGCAGATGCTGCTGTGCCCATACAAGCCTGTGGACTAATATTCTTGTAAATGATTAGCTACGTATTTAACCAACAGGAAAAAATGTGCTTTGGGTGGTTACAATAAAAATGAGTTGGGGATAAACACTTTTTTAAATTTACATTTTTTTTTTTTAGCTACACTGGGTGAGCTTTAATTTGACTCATTATCTTCTGAAATGTTATTGTAGGGCTTTATGGCAGTCAAATGAGATGATTAGCAATGATGATTATGAATGTCATGATTACAGTAGTCTTTCTGCCCAAAACTTCTCATTCGTGTTCATTTGGAGTAAATTTTCTGTGTGAATGTAGTTGGCTGATTTTTATGTAAAAGCAGACATGGAAGCAAACTAGGCAACTAGATATTTAGTTGCATTTAAAGGACTTCATGGACATTAGTGGAAACAGAATCATTTAGAGTTTTAGGGTCCAAACATGTAAATGACAGGGAAACATAAATACCCAGGTGAGGATGTGACTGGTTCCTAGCCCCTTCAACCTGACTTCATCAACAGTGTGTTTTGCTAAGTTCCTTGTTATCTGGTTTCTCTCTATACACTCTGTTCATGCTAATGAATCCACAAATTAAATTGTAGAACAGAGGAATATTAGGGCGCCTGGCGTTTTGATGTGGTGAGGAATACTCAATTAGGCTGGATTTGGCCCCCGTAATTATTACATTATAGCTAAGATAAGTGTTCAATGGCAACAAATGCTTTGATGGACTCCATTCTGTAACAAAGGCAACGGGTGAGCAAAGACGAAAATGCCAGAACAGAAGAGCGAGGGGAAAAAAAAGCAAAAAAAAAAATGCAGTGAGAAAGTGACAAGAAAGCTATCGCACAGGAGCCCCTGTCTGCAGCAGCCATATTTCATTACACAGCACCGAAGCTTAGGAGGCAATCAAGCATATTTAGCCATCCTCGTCTCACCCCCCCAAAGCAATTATTACTCCCCAGTTTTTTACTGTGCTTTGCCATGGGGAAAATGAACCGCAGTACTTATCAGCTCAATGCATACACAAGTGTCTGGGGTGGAGGACATGTAGGTGTGTGTGTGTGAGCAAGGGCATGCGCGGACCCTTGTGTTTACGTTTTGGGGAGGTGTTGGAAGGGAGGCTGGTGGCCAGCTGACCACTAGTGAGCAATAGGTTACCCTATTTCAATCCCATTAGTGTGGTAACATCAGCACATTTAGGGGCAGCCGGCGGAGCGAGTGGAGATGCAGAGATAACCATAAACATGTCACCAAAAATGCATTGTTATTTGCATTCATATTGGAAAGAGCCAAATTGATATGGGGTCAAACAGAGAAGGTGAGGGTTTATGACCTGTGCATAGCTCTGCTGTCAGCAGCTCTGATCTATCGGACCGGCCAGCCTTGTCAGGCTTAACGCCTGATTATATTATCATGTCTGACAATCGATGCGAATGAATGATCGTTCATCCGCAAAGGGGAGTAAAATGAATAAAGCAGAATGCAAACAGTACATTCTTTAGTAACACAGTGGATGAAAATGCATTTCCCATCCTGAAGTCATCTAGTTAAGTGATGCATTGCATGCCAGTGCAATACAAAACACTTTCAAAATACTTTGGCTGCGTCTTGCTCTTTTATTCAGTCAGTGTGTTGTTTTTTTTTTTAAATATTATCTAGCAGTAATAGAGTGTAGCAGCAGAACTGTGAAATAAAAAAACAAACATACTTCACTATTCTGTGGGTTTTGAGCAGCTAATGTGCACTCATTTGGGTGGCACAGCCGCCAACTGCAGCATTAGTCCCCATCTGGGGACTTGTGTTATGGTGAAAGTGCTTCTCCATTTGTGAGACTCTTCAGTTCTGGGCATCCTCCCCAAGCCCATAACTCAACGTCCCTCTATCACTCCCATGCGACTGGCTGTCATAATCATCAGCATTATGCTACCTCAATGGGCCTGATTTACAAGTCTGGACATGGCACCAGCTCTGCGCCAAGCGGTAAACATGAGGCTGTTTGCTACCGCCAAGCCTATTTCTCCCTACTGCATTTAATGGGGAGGAGAGACCGATATTCATAACAGAAAAGTAGCTTTTCAGATCTATGATTTGTTTACAAGACTGCGAATAGATTTTCTCAGATTTTGTTCAAAATTCTAAATATAAGCTTTATTTTTGCAGTTAAATATGTATAAACACTCATCTGATGTATACTTTAGGATGCAATGTAGTATACATGAATGCATGTATTTATTAGGTTCAAACATTTTTTGGTTAGGGGCTGTATGAAAATTATTGGGGGGAGGGGTGTCAGACAATGCACCCTATAAAATGTATTGTTAAAAAAATTTTAAAAATTTTAGAAAGAGGATAAAATAGTTATAAATGATGGTGGCTTTAGTGTGTGCAATGGGTTCTAAAAGTGCATTTTGCTACATGCAGAGGATAGCAATCCTGTCTCTGTCCACTATAATCAAATGCCATAATAAGTAGCTCATATCATAATTCAAGTTCAGCATGACACACTGGGTCCAGTTCACTCATTCATGGCAGTAACAACTGTTTTTAAAAAGTGACTCGAATATTTTGATATGTTTTTCACAAATGTGACAATTGACGATTCAATCTTTAATGTACAATAGAGGCTATGTGAAAAGTATTGTTCCATTATGATATTATGGTTTAAATTGGGGCACACCAAAAAATGTAATTCTTTGTATTTTGTCTCTTTTAGTTAATAAATGGGTTAAAGAAAATATTAACTCTCAGAAGGGCCTTGCTTTTTTAAAAACTCACACAAGGTTAATCCCCCCTCCCCACCCCAATAACTTTCATACACTCCCTTATTCTTGTGATATATTTAAAACACTTTTTTTTTCAAAAAGAAAGTACCCTCATATTTAGTTGAAAATTAAAAATAATATGCAACATCCATGGAACATAATTAGATTGCATGAAACTATATTGTATTCCTTGACAGTTGCACATTGCTTCAGATATTGAAATATAGTGTCTTTCATGGAGTAATGATATGTCTTATTATACGTCTTTGGACTTTGATCATACTTTTTTCACCTTGAGGCAGCACCTGGCCCCTTCCTTAACCCTCACACTCATTCTATAATATTATATTAGCCCATATTCATCCACATATTGCGCCTGCTAAGTGATGGGCCACATAAATCAATTTTTATATACACACACACAATAACAGTTATATGCGGCTTCCAAACCGCCTGCTGATAGCTGCCATTTCTTATCACTCCAGTTGAATATAGCACCGGTATGAAGTCACTTTTGCTTGCTGCCTAAATGGAGGAGACTGAGAGAGAGGGAATGCATTTTTGTTCAAATTACTTAAGCTGCCTACAAAGCACTTTGTTAAGCTCCATGGTTAAGAAAATTCACTGAAAAGAGAAGGAAATCTTGTACAGTGGGATATATTACTGCAGATTTTTCTCATTCTGTTGTGTGCAGATATTGTGATTCCTGTGTTCATATATATTTTATTTTGCACAAAAAATCATGGCGCTTCAGGACTTCAGGAGAGGTAATAATATCTGTAAAGCAACATCCAGATTCAGTGCGATCAATCCGTCACAGGACACATAAATAGACTCTGTCCCTCCTAATTTCTTTTACTTTATATTTCTGTCTCTCAAGAAATGGTGAGTGTAATTCTGCCATCTGCGGTATAAATTTGAAATGCCTAATACATAAGCTAATCAAGCATGTTTATTTTTTCCTCTTGTTGAGTTTTAGGCTTTAACATTTGCGAGGAAATGTGTACCCCCGTAGTTAATGAACTAAGCTGAAGTGAGCTCTCATAACTGTGAAGTGAAATCACTGAAAACACAGAGCACATATCCCACTATCTCTTTTGCTCATAAGGTTCCAGCAAGAGAGAATTTGATTTTTCTCCAAATGGCATCAAGTATAGGTGTTACGATAGTAGGCAGGGCCCGTCGGCGGACAGCGTGATGTCATGAGACCATTTGATAGACAACAGCACAGCAGGAGAAAGAAGAGGAAGTGGGATACAGGACTACAGAGCCAAGAGACACTTTCTCTTTCACTCTCTTGCTCCCAACTGCTCCCAGTGCCAGAGACACGGGCTGCTGCACAGACAGATGGCGAGGAAGTGAGTTTGTGTGTGTGATGCGGGGTGTGTGTGTGTATGCGAGTGGTGGGTGGTGACGCCATTCGGCTTTGTGCAAGTGTGAGAGATGGAGTGCGAGGAATATAAGGGGAGAAAATGAAGGAGTGAAAACCACTGCAGAGGTGTGTGTGTGAGAGCGGTGACTTGTCTCATGTAGGCATTAATCCATGTGCTCTTTTTTTTTTTTTAATTCCACATCCAAATTGCTTGTGTACTTCATTACAGCAGCAATAAAAATTCATTTGCACTGTCACTTTGTGCTCACCCGTCATACTGCACAGGGTAGACATTGCAAGTAAGGAACCTCTCATGATGACAAGAGGCACACCTACTATTGGAGCTGTGGGTGTGAGGAGGATGTGGGTGGAAGGATTCTGTATTGACAGACTGCCATCTACTGGATTTTTACTATAATTTCAATACATACTATTTTATCATCATGACTCCTCTTGCATACAGTATATGCATGCATGTATTTACCTTCAATGATTGTGAATTACTGTAATTATGTATGCACGTATCTAAAGATTCACAGACAAAGCAATTTTCTCAATAGCTAATTGATTCTGTTTGTTTTACATTTCTCTTTTCTCAGTGTATTCTTTACAAGACAGGTTTGGTCTCTCTGATGGAAACATTAAAATTTGTATCTTTTTCAGTATGTTGAGGAAATGCACCTGAAAATTAAGAAAATAATTCAAATCCACAGTATTATGTAAATAAACATGGAAAAGTTCAATTGGCATACCAACTTTAGAGGTGTATATGTATTCTAAGATCACATCAAGGAAGCTAAATTACTGCAACCTGTACAGTTTTTTGAAGAAGACTAAGCAAGCTCACTTAATGTGGAGTAAAAAATAAACCAGATGCCATTCATAAAGACTCTCAATATTTATTTAATGTTTGTATGTAAATCTATGAGACTATAGCAAATCAAAGCGAATGGAAGCCAATCACTTTAATGATGGGAGGTAATTCACAAATGGTGATACACAGCACCATCTTGTGGTTGTATCACACTGGACAAAGATTGGCGCATAACACCACCATTTGACTGAAAAATAGCAAAATATACATTAGACGATTCAATTTGACAGTTCAAACTGCTAAAATAGCATTCCCCTAAAAGTCTAATACTAAAGGCGATGTATATTAACATTTCTCTTTCATTCCTTTTTGGGGATTGTAATTGGATTAAGTATTCAGAGTTTTAATTGAATGGATCATCACACTTGTTTTTGCAATGTGGACATTTACCATAAATGTTTGCACTATGATATGGAACGAGGAGCTCTGTAATTAACAATGTCTATAAGCAATAAGCAATGCTATTTTTGCTCCATTAGTGTTTTTGTATTTATTTTTTGTATGCCTGCATGCACATGTGTTTGTGTGCGTGAGAGTGAGATTTTATAATGCATTTCAAAATGCATCAGAACCATTACCTGTCACGTGACTAATGAGCAGCCCGTTTGCAGTTAACGGTCATGAAATATGCATCAGACTTAAATACCTCATCCATAGTGCCTTGAGATAAACCCGTGCATTTCATTAAACACACAGTGTCTTGGCTCAGCTGCAAAATTATTCCTCCTTAGCGGAGGAAATCAAATTAATTTTCTATGCTTGTTTCCTCATGATCACAATAGCAATTTAATGTTAAAGAATTAGCACTTTTATTACGACAAATTAGGGAAGGTTAGAAATTTGTACCCGCAACACATCCACTGAACAACCCTGCTGATTCACAGAGCACACAGTGTAGAAGTATGTACTGTATTTGAGTAAGTAATTTGGAGGTTAACACAAGTTGTCACTTATCATTTAATATTGTCCTTTTTTACTATGGCCAGTACTTCAATCTCTAATCCTGTCTGTTTGTGATTTAGTAGAGATTCACCCTGGGAAACCCCTAGCTGCTATCTGACATGAAACAGATTTGATCCATTTTCCAGAGCATGTCTGTCTTTTCCAGACGGCAGTTTTCAAAAGAAATATGTCAGCAGTCTGGGGATTATGCTTTTTTGCTAATCACCAAAAGACACAACCTGTCCCAACATTTCTTTGGTTCGACAATACAGTGCGTCGAGCAAACATCCTTTCCCATTTAGATGCTTATTTTGATCTTATTATTGTTCTCATTGTATTGGTACAATCAGATTTTTGAACCATTAACTTCATGCTCTGCTGATCTTACATGATTATCTCGTGCGAATGAATAGTGATTTAGCAGAAGATGGACTCATTTCACAACCTTGTTCTGCTGATGTTGAGCGAATAGACTCCTCATCATTCATCCAGATTTGCTCTTCTGAAAGTGAGCACGAGGAGTTGGCACGGATATCTCTGCAGGTGAATATTGGGGTAAACATTTTTCCTCTCAGTCCTGCCTCCTGACCAGCACTTCCACACACAGAAAACATGCTGTACTGCATGTGTTCATGAAGGAAATGAGAGGGCTTTCTTGCCCTGACTCAGGCCTCACAGGCAATTCTTACTCCTGTGCCGTGTGTTTTATTTATTTTTTTGCTAACCGGTTGTTGTTGAGTGCACTCAAGTGTAAGCACACAACATGTGGGATGAGCGTGATGGATTCCTGGTATCGTCTGTAGTTATTTGTGGCATGCCTATAACCACAATTCCCCAGCCACAGCTTATTGCAAGGTGAAGCTGAGCGAGATATACTCTGAGGCTGGCATAAAGCCACTGGACTTTGTAATAATTCATCGGCCAAAAAGCCCTCCGTGTACTCACTGTGCAATATTTATACCCCGCTGAATGTATTTTCTCAGCTACATCATCGCACAGGCCCAGGGCAGGGATTTTCTCTTCTGAGAACAGGTTTTAGTATTTCAGACCTTAGTTAAATCTGGGAAACAATTCTATGAATGTGTCCCATGATCACATTCTGTCTGCTTAAAATGATGCATGTGGCTCCTGCGCCAATGCCTATTTTTAAACTTTACATATTTTATAATGTTTTTAATGCCTTAATCTAATCCATATGTCTACATTTCCAACTATCTAGTGTATTCATCTGGCAGTAAAACTAAATTACAGAGATGATAACTGTATGATTTCAATAATGCTAACAACAATAATGTGAGCACTACTTTATAGTGATTATTTACTCAAATATGGGCATTAAGCCGCACTGTCAGTGAGTGTATTATGTGTCTTGTGTCTGTCCCTGTATAAATTTGTCCTGATATACCCTCTTACTCTATCCACAGTACCCCATCCTAATCCAGTCTGAACTCTCAGGAGAGTTTGTCTTGTTTGTGTGTTTTGTTCTTGATTAGCCATTTCTTCTTTTTTCTTTCCATGTCCTTTTTTTTGGTCTATCTTTGTTTGTGTTGTTTCATTACAAATGTATTTTCTCCTTCCTCAGGAGCATGCTTCACATGAAATGTAAATGCTTCAGAATATGGTTAAAAATATTTTCCAAAGCAGAGGAGTGTTAATGGACACAAGAAGACAAGAAAAGTTTTTTGATTCACCACATTCTTGCTAATGATGGTGCTCCCTTCAAGCCAGTCACTGAAGTGCAAATGTAAAATGCTATGAACAGATTATGTTAATTGATGAATATAAGCTTTTTTATGTGATAAAGTTCTCCTTATCAATATTAACTATGTTTTGTCTGTGAATTCCAACCAATTACGAATTCAGTCATCCCTCAGTAACACAGTAAGAAATTAAAGTTGACAGTGAGTGGGTGTCATTTTTCTATGTTTATTAAGGACAGAGTTAATATTAAATGTGGTAAACAGAGCTTTTCTGTTAGGCCTCCCCTTAGTATTTCCATGCTCATTACAACACTGACTTAACCAACTATGCTGATGACATACAACTTTGTACTTTCTTGTCATCTGCTTCAAATAGTGAAATATGTTTCATTTTACTTGGTCCAATTTCACACCATAATTAGCTGTTTGTCCCGCAGAGTCTCATAACTCTTTAAATACAACAGGAATTCTATTTTTTTTATCTTAGTCCCAAAAGGCTAACTCTTTATACCCACATAGACAAAAGCAGTTTAAACTCTAGACTTTTCACTTACATTGAAACTTCCAATAGGAGTTGAAGGTGTGGTGTTTTAAGAAAAGATCCAGAACACTGTTATTGTTTTAAATAATTTACAGGTTTTAATTACAGGTAAGTAATTGTGCAAATTATGGTAGTCAAAATCTAGGTCCATGTTTACCACCTCCTCCAGTCAAATTAATTAAATTGATGAATTAAAAAGTAATCATAAAACAACCCCGACACATTGAAAGACACTACAAAACACCTAGTAGTGTCTTTTAATGTAATTTGTGAGCTAGGCTTTGTTTTCAAACATTATATCAAAATTGTAAAAATAGAGGGATTTTCAGTTCTGACAATATCATTATTCCATTTTTTTATATAAACTGGCTGGTAAATACGTGTTTATCATCCACAAAATTAAAATGTTCTTTTTATACCATTCACAAAATCTAAAGCTACATCTCAATTTAAAAAGACTTTGTTGTTTTTTGGTTTTTTAAAAGGCTATCCTACACCGTTCTGTGGTTTTTGAATGAAAATGCTGTTCCAGTTTGTTCTGAAAGCCGCTTTTCTCATATTAAAAGCTTAAAATGAAGAGAGAAATGCTGCAGCTTATTTTGCAATTAAGCTCTTTTTTCTCAAGAATTAATAAGATAAAGTCATAACTAAATTAGCTAGAACAAATGTTAAGTTTAATATGGAAAACCTTGTTTGAGGAAAACAGCTGCCCCGTGGACTGGGTGGTTTGTTGAATTTGAAAGAATACTTGTCCAACTCACCATGAAATGAGGCTTCTCTGTTGGGTTCATGCAGGTGCCAACATGCTCCCGATGCTGCAGTTTTACCTCACCGACACACCACTGAAATGCCCCCTTTGCCCCCACCTAGAAGATGGGAAAACATCAGTGGGATAAGGTTTTCATCTCAAACAATTGAACAGAAAATATTATCCAAAGCTTGGTTAAAATACATATGTTAAGAATACAGCTGAATTATAGCCAAATGAGTTTCTACTATTCTGTCGATAGCTGCAACAAAATCAACAAGCATCCACACACTGCTTGCCTGAGAGGCTTAGTCCATCATTTGAAAGCAAAAGAAATCAGTGGATGAAGTGTATTTCTAATATAAGCATGTTTTTCATGGACTATTTTCAACAATGCACTCATTTATTTACTGTTGCAGAGAGCAGGCGAAAGGATACTTATGGGAAGCACAAACAAATATTTCAGTTTTGATATGTTCATTTTGTCTATTCTAGCAATCAGCTTGCATGTTTATTTGTTTTACCCAGTCCTGAGGGTGACTATAAGAAGCCTCACTCCATTTTCATACTACTGTCATTTGGCAAATTTGACTGTAGTTCTAAAGATGTGTCAGTGATAGGCAGGGTATACCTTCTTTAGCTATATGAATTCACTAAGTCTGAACATGCAAATGACCATAACTATTATATTTTTTTTCACTAGTACAAACTCGTGTTTGCAATAAAAAAAACAAAATATTGTGGTGATACCCTTAGGTAAAATCCTAGCGCAAAATAATCATCCAGGGTCAATCTAAAAGACTTCACTGTGCATCTCGGTGTCATCCCCTTAGTGTTATTAGAAAAATATCCTTAAAGTTTTTCAACTCATGAGGCTGTATTTGCACAGAATTAACCTCTCAAAAGACATATTAAAGACGGGCCTAAATCTGACGTGCCTCTGGAATAGCTTATGTGCATTTGCATAACATTTGCCTCCTGTGCAGGTGATAAAGCAGTATTAAATCTGGATTACAGTATTTGATTTTGTTTGTGTGTGAGTAGGTGTGTGCTTGTGTGTACAATGAATATATACTTAGCTGTGTACCTGAATATGTGCAAACAGGAATCTGTTTGAGTTGTTTTGGCTTGCCTCTCTATTGCCAGCAGGGCCTGACTGCCATGTTACTCATGTGACCTCATGAAAGTACAAGTCCCTTCGAGCGGTATAATAAATCATCGCAGCCGGGGTAGGCCCACAACACATGCATGCGCGCGCGCGCACACACACACACACACACACACACACATACTTTTTGCTAGCCATAATACTACAATATATCAAATTTAAAAAGTATGGAAACACAATCATATCAGATACCCTGACCCTTCGACGTAGCAGGATGGACTAGTAGTCAGTTAGGTCATACATCCTAATGGAAGGCCTACTCTTAACCCCATGGATGGCCATACCTGTTGAAGTATCCCTGAACACCATAATTAACCCCCTAACCTACTTCAAGAGAACTCATACCTGGCAACATCTGTGCCTTAATCAGAAGACAGAAGAGAGATTAAATGGAAATTTATCCCTGGGGTTGATTTTAAAAAGTATACTTTATGCAATATAGAGCTTTCTCAACATTTAAAAACCATCATTCAACACAGCGTTAATGGACTGTGGTTTGATCTTTTTCCCAATTATAAATGGTCTTTTCTGTAAAAAGACAGCATTTTTCACTGTTAACAGGTCACTTCTCATTTATTGTAACGGTTTTAGCAAAGTTTTCTTTGGCTGTTGGACTCATTGCTATTCTAAACCAGGTCACCTGCTACTGCTGCGAGTTCTGCTTTATATAACACAACTCCATCTGACAGGTGTAGGGCACTGACGTACCCACTGTCCTCTGTAAAATGCACTACAACATAATTTAACAAGTGTCTTTTAAGACTTTCTCTCTGAGAAGAAACAGCAGATTCAATTAAAATTTAATGCCTTAATGGTTCTTGAGCAGGACATTCAAATGGCCTCCAACAGTTTCTGCGAAAGTGACAATTTTGCCACTGTCATTTACAATACTTCAGGCACAAAGTTAGTCTAGCTCACTTGTCTGTACTTAACTGTTTTTGTCTTGCCTTTCCACTAAAGCTATATTTGTCGCTGTCATCTTTAATTTAAATCACTTTGCCACCTGAGCCTCCAACAAATATTCGCAAATGTTCACAGTAATTGCCACGAGGGACAGAGGGCATCATATGAGTGAAAAGCATCATTGCCTCATAGCATTTTACACTCACCTATTTAACACATTTGGGAATAAATTTGAGGCTCCTGGTAAGAATAAGAAATAAGTGAGGGGCCATGTCCCAATAATGAGAAACTGGGTTAGAACACCTCTGCTATAATTTGATTTTAAAATAGCACACTGCAAAACTTTCCTTACAGGTGCATTTGATAAGTTTGTTGGAAATCCTATGAGCACGTAGAGGAATGTTCTGGTGTATGCAGGCCTCTGCCCAGGGAACAGCAACTCATAGTAACACATACACTCCAATTACATCAGCACCCGCAAGTCCTTTGGGGAAAACCACAGCACTACTCATTGATCTGAAAAACAGCACTGTGATAAAGGCTAACTTCATGCTGGTTCCCAGGGAACCACTTTGAACTATCCCAACTAGAACAACTGGACCATTATGATGAGGATGATGATGATGATAACGATGAGTTAGTACTATGTAATTTATTTAATTTGAGACATGTTGGCTTATTGCAGTGTAGTTGAGCATTTGTATTCATGTGACCATGTGAGTGCTTCTTTATATGTGACGATACAGTACAAGGCAAATGGTGTTATTACATTCTAGTGACAATATTGTTTTGATATATGATTCTGGAGTTTCAGTGTGTTTTCATTGACTCACCTGCTATAACTAACTTATTTCTGATTTTTCTCAGAAAAATTTCTCAGGAAGCCTCTTTATAGTGCCTGCGTGTTTGCATGTGTACTTAGGCCTCCACAATGTGCTAAAAGCACAGGTCAGTCCTCTATCTAAATGCTGTAAGAAGTGCGAATGGGTGCATCATCATCAGTGAAAACAGATCTCCTCTAAAAACAGTAGAACAGCAGTAGAGATTCCTGTACTCCAGAGGGCACCATTAGCATGCTTTATGTGTGTCATTATGCTATACTGAGCAATACCAGCTATACAGTATTTCAAGCAATTAAGCATCAGTCCAGTACAGTAGCCAGACAACAGCATCACCGGCACAGGTGTGTAAATGTCTGAGAAAACTGTAAATGAGAGAAATGCTGGTCATATTTTTGAAATGTGATTACAGCAAGACAATCTACTGTATTATTACTGTAAACACAGCGAGTGAAAAAGGCATTTACTGTTCTACAATTTGTAGAACATCCAGCCTGGTTAAAAAAAAATCAAACTTAACTTGTTTGCCAAGCTCGAGTATCATTTTATATCAAATAATAAAAGTCAGGCAGTCAAGAAACCACTTTACTGTGACTGAACAATAGATCATGTGCAGACATGTATTCTTTCCATACATTCATCTGTACTAACAACATTTTGTTGTTAGACCCGGGATTTGATTTCTATGGTTGACATTATTATCTTGTTGATTTTTGCAGGTGCATTGACATTTGAACATTGAAAACAGGATTTTGACCAGTGGTGATTGTCATAGATGGAGTGCTTTATTAAATAATACCATTTCAAGGAAGGCTTTTTTTCTGGATTACAAAATGTGGATCTTACCCGTTTGGAATAACCAATTGCGATTGCTGCCTCGGACCAGAGTGATGAAAGAAGAAAACTCCTCGGAATCTCCCTGGAGGGAAAGAGAGAGAGAGAGAGAGGTCAGGATGCGTCATGCTCTAGTGTATTGTATCATTGTCCATTCACAACAATTACATCACTGTACAGTACTGTGCTAAGTTTGCATACATTATCACATATTGAGATGTATGAAGACGAGCATAAACCAACACACACTGTAGCCACTACAATATGCATTGCTGCGTTATCAGCATAGTCCCATTAGGTTTTGTAAACATGCTTCATGTACTTTGAAGAGGTGATTTTCTGTTGTGCATAATGAGAGCTGCTAAAAATAGACTCCTGCATGAACGCTGACAGTGTCTCCACCACATACTGAAGACAGGATAGCAGGATGTTTGGTTATGTCTGCTTGTAAGTAATCACTTCTGACAGTGACTCACTCTCATACACCCTTAGTTGTGTGCAAGAAAGCATGAATATGTGCCTGATGTACACGTGCACACACACACACTGATACACATACACGCCCAGTGATAACCATACAGTCCACATACATGGAACCTTAATTGATTTTGTCAGCTGCTGGGATCAGATTGATGACTGGAAAATAATAGGGTGGCAAAGGATCCTGAATGATGTCCAAGGAACATAGAGGTCCTCCTCATTCTTGAAAACACAGACAGGCTTTGAAAAACACCCACACATTATTATTCCCATGTTTACCTTATAAATTTCCAAAACCAAGCTAGTCTCAGTAATGGAAGAAGAGCACAAGGTTGAAATTGTTTGACTATCCTCAAACGTCACAGTGTCGCTGATGATTGGCAGATCTCTGCCTGTGTTTGTCTTACATGACAATGACACTGATAATTGAATGTTGGACACTGTGGCACACACTACCTCTCCTATCGGCTATCCCCATGCAATATTCTGCATCTTCAAAGCACTACAAATGTGAATCTAGCTTGACTTTTTGCATCTGTAATTCTACTGCACATTTTTTTTCTACTTTGCCGAAGCACTTGATATGCAAAAATCATGTTTACTTTCGAGATCAAAGTTTCTTTCTCCCTCCCCTTCTTCATTTTCCCCATCTAAAAATGGACTCCTTTCATTATGCAAGCCAACAAAGCAGCGTCTGCTCACGCAGCCCATTCCAAGCATACTGATTAATTAGCTTGTATAATTAGCTTAATGATTTAGAGAAACATGGCCATGGCCACCCAAGAAGCTATGCTAATGGACCCCTGTCTATGGCAATTAAAATGCCCATAACTTAACAATGGTGGCTTAAAAATCCAGATAACTGCTGTGAAAAAGTACAGTAGGTGGTGCAGTATTCAATGTAACATGATATTAGCTGGTGTTGTGTTTATGGACACTGTTGTACTACACATGTGAGATTGTGTTGCAAGTCATGTGTTTGTATTGAATAATATTTTCCAGAAGTGTAGACACTGCTGGAAGAATGAGAGCTAATGAAGTGTTCTCATTTCTCACTATGACGATTAACTTCAGCGCTGGCGGCACACTTGGTGCACTTAGACCTCAAATTAGACTTGAAATGTGATGTAAGATGCTGAAAGTGTGAAAACTGCTTTTTAGTGTCACAAGGAGCAAAGTTATCTCTTATCTATCTTATTATGCCATTCCATATATCTTCTGTCTGCCAGTTATGTTAACTCCTTCTCTGTGTGAGCACATATTGTAAAGTGCATGAGTTAGTACACGCAGTTGTGGACTTTACAGTTTCCATTAAATGTGAGTCAAACCAGACAGTATCTCTGCTTCTCTGAGAGTAGCATCAGCATTCCTGACTGCACTTCAGACATAAATTGCCAGTTTATGACCTTCCCCTGAACAGTAACCAACAGACGCCAGCTCGACTCATAAAACGACCAGAATATTGAGGTGGAGGTGAAGATATTACTTATCCATACACGACTTCTAAAACGCCAGTCAAGTGGGAGCAGTTAGAAAAAAATCTAATCCTTATTTGCTTTTGGTTTTTTTTGTGCTCTGATTGAATGCTGGAAAGATCACACCCAGTCATAAATGTAATTGGGTAATTTACAACACAACACACTTTGCTGCTGACAAAGCATAGGAATTATGGCGCCATCGTGCTTGTATAAACAGCACAGGAAATGGACTGTGGTATGGAGGGTAAGTTCAATGTTTATTGCAAGACCACTGTAAAACCAACTTCAACCCTGTGACAAAAAGTGGCAGTTTGATGCTTTAGGAATGTCAAGTAAAATACTGTCCAGTTACAAATAGAGCCCGGTACTGAATACTGAATAGCACTTCAGTGGTCCATTGCATATACTTCCTAACTTGAATGTCAATCACATAATTGTTGTTGATTACACACATCATGTTGAACCCAATATTCTTTATGACAAAACCATAAAGGTCAATTAAATATTTCAACTACCGACTAACCTAACTTTTTTTTTTTTTTTTTGGCTACTTGGGAGCAGTAGAGAAAATGATGTAAATATGATCACATATCAAACAGGCAACTCTTTACACATCCAGCAGACACAAGGAAACATTAGTATTGATTCAGAGTCATGTTTCTGGCCACTCAGCGAATGCAAGTCCAATATTCACAGTCCTTTTAGTTCTGTTTTGGCCTCCACCAACTCTTTAGCTGCTAAATGCTCCACTCTGTGTTTAGCAGCTAGTTGCTAACTTTGTCTGTCTGCAGTTTGGTGCTGTGCAGGTAGTATACAGTGGGTTCAGCCAAGCTTTTTCACCGAAAACAGCTGCCTATACTCCAGCTGGAAACAAGGTAACCATAACAATGAGCTGAAAGGTGCTAGAATGCTCTGTACAGCTGAGGGAAACGGCAGAGTCAAGTGCTAATTCACACTGGGTTCATCACTACAAGCTACACCTTTCACAGTACACATACACTGTAGTAATTAGACCCATTGTTCACATAAAAATATCGATTAGTTCAGCTGTAACACCAATCGTTACTCATTACTTTATTAAAGTTTGCATATTTGTTAGTTTTACTACCCATTTTAGTAAAGCAGTTTGAAACACTAAAAAGGAATTCATTTCAGCACTGACACCGCATGGCATAGAAAACATCTTTTAAATAATTTCTAAGAACAGGATCGAAGAGGAGAAACAAAACTCAAGACAGCAACATTATGCAGTAGCAAAGTATGGATCAGCTGCTAGACTGCCTTTACCTTCCTACTTGTATCAAGTAACTTAGTTCTAGTTACAAGTTACTGAAGTAATATGGTTAATCAAAATTAAATAACACAACTATATCATTCCAAAACTGATAACTAAATTGCACCGCGTTTTCCAAATTGTTGTTCCAACAGATTCCATATGCCATCTCCCTGAAAGCCTCTTTAATGAAACAATGTAAGGCAAATGTGTCATTAGGATTCGCAGCACTCCCAAACACACTAATTGCCACGCAATAACAGTCTGTTTGTGTCTGTGTCTGCATGTTGCCAGCAGGTGCGATGCTATTCACTTGTGTGAGCTGAACATCACAGTCCCGAGTTTGACACCATTGTGTCAAAAACTCTGTGCTCAGCTCGTCAGCTCTGGTGCGCTGTGCCCAAACAAGCCAGCTAAAAATGAGCATTTGGGAAGTGATCTGCCTTTCGCTTCCTCCTCTCTCTCTGTACCCACAGCTGCCTCAGTGGCACAGGGTAGCGTCACTGTCAGACGTAGATGGAATTAGTTATGTAGTACATCATATGTCTATTCAGAAGTGGCGTCATGCAACCCAAAAAAGATTCACTTTGGGTGGAGGAGGTTTGATATTTTAGACACATTTGCATAGGTTTGCAATAGTCAGGCTGATGTTGACGGGATATCACATTTGCCATGTGAGCTGTCTCACTGAGAAATGTTCCCATCCAAACTCAAAGATACAAATTCTAAAAATCACTTAATGAAGCAGCAACTTTTACTTATGAGTTATGTGCATAGTTGGCGTGAAAAATTGGTACGTGTTTGTGCTTTATTGCTAAAACTGGCCATTGGCGTCCCTCCTCTCCTTTAATGTAGTTGCTAATCCTTTAATAAATAGCCAATTTTTTAATCCACGGTCAAGTTTTGTCCTCTGCACAGAACTACTATTGACAATTTTGAAGCAAACTGAATTTTCTCGCCCATCTTTCTCTTAGATTGAAGAATGTGGAAGGCTGCTGCTGTGGTGGTGGTGAATAATAGGTGAGTACAGACTTCATCTTTGTACATAACCTTTCCCTTGTCTGCAATCAAAGCCCTCTTACCAGCAGAGTTTTCTATCATGCTCAAAACTTTCCATCATGCTGAAACTGCTCCTCCCCAAATCATAATCTGCTCAGCATGCATAATGTTAATCGTTCATATATCTCATCAACACAACAGGGATAAGCATGCTGTCAGTGCAGTGAGTGGAGTGAGAGAGTGCGTGGTAGACAGAAAGTGAGAGGAGGCACAGTTTACAAAAAAAGGTTAGGTGATGAAGAGACAAAGAGGGTAAAGGGTGAGAGATCAGATGAGATGATGAAACTGAGTATGAAACAGGAAGATGCAGCGAGGAAGGACGGGAAGAAGGAAAACACATTAAGGCTAAAGTGGGAGAATTAGATAGAGGAGGGAGGAAGAGAAAGGAAAGGAGGGTAGCTCCATCTGCCTTTGGCACTCTTTGGAAACTCGACACCACTATATTCTGTCCCTTTTTCCAGTCAGCTTTGGCGAAGATGATAGCATTGATCATGTTCTTAAAAGACCGCTTTTCCTGTCACCGTATCACCTCAAGTCATTAAGATGACTGGTTGAGTTGCCTTAAAAGGTTTCTCTTATGCCTGGCAAAGGCTGCAAGCTGTGAGATTGCCTTCCACATGTTTGCCTCCCTTCATTTGGTGAGACAAACCTAAGAATGTCTAAGTGTCCATCATATTGATTTTCAGCAATCAGCTCTGTTATTAGATCAGATTTAATGAAAGGGGGACAAAGTCAGGGAA
This sequence comes from Siniperca chuatsi, assembly GCF_020085105.1. Taxonomy (NCBI): domain Eukaryota; kingdom Metazoa; phylum Chordata; class Actinopteri; order Centrarchiformes; family Sinipercidae; genus Siniperca; species Siniperca chuatsi. Next base: position 10,963,367 of record NC_058063.1, read on the forward strand.
CCAAATCTATTCAAAATTGTACTGAATTGTGACCCATCCAAAGGCAGTGGGCATATTCATGTGGACTGATATTCTTTGTAATTGGACACACATGTTCATAAATCAAAACCAGGTAATTCTATCACAATCGCCTCCATGACAGATTCTCTATTTCTGTTGTCCTGATACAATACGTCTTCGACGCTCACACCCCCGGGATCTCCCTAAGGAGTTCCCATCTCAAATCTCAGGAGTACTTAGAGGACGAATTAAGTAAATAGATTTTGTTCTCTAGATAGCTCTATAAATCCACTTGTCGGCGCATAAATCTTTGGGAAGTTTGGGCCGCCCTGTGCCTCTGCTTATTAGCCAACCAGGGATCAATTTATCACCTTTGAGGACAAAGAACGGAGGCGTTGGGGGATTCTCTCTATCCCTTTGATTTATGGAGTCGGAAGAAAGGCAGGGCTTTTTTGGGTCATGCAAATTCATCTTGGCACAAGTGCCTGTCCCACCTACTGCACCTCCTCTTTGTGTTGAATTAATTTCTTTGGCAGTGAGAGGAAGAGTGAAATCAGGTGGTATGAATGACGAGGTTAGGCTTGTTCAATTAAGTGGTAATGATGCTGTTGCGTAAATGCAATGACCATGCATCAGTGGGAGTTATCCACTTTCAGTGATGGCTGAAACTAGGGTTGTTGGATTTGACTGAATATCCTCAAACAGACTCAAATCCACAGCACAGACCTAAGATTTCTCACAACTGCTTTCACGCAGTTCTTATCCTTCACCACTAGTCTGTGCTATTGGTCTAGGAAATTTTTCTGCCGCTCTTGTGACCCATTTTTTCCGTGTAAGAAACTGCAGGAATGTGGCTGCCTCACCTCACCTGCACTAAGTGGCTACCTCGTCTTGGCAAATGAACTACAATGCTAGGCTCCTGCTCTACAACTCCCTCATTTGTAATTGTCCTCATGTAAATGATGGGTTGGGGGACTTGTGGGAAATGTATTTCTTGTGAAGTCAAAGTGGCTCTAGTGAGGTTGAGGGAGTGTTGCTGGTTTTGCATTGCGGTTACAAGGCAGGTTTGAAACGTTGCATCACGCATTGTTTGGCATACAAGTGTGAATCCAGTGTGATTCAACCTCTTATCATCAGACACTATAAAAAGCAGGGAAGGGGAAAAGGAGGCTCTGTTTTGAGATTACAAATTGCACTTTTATGTCATTCTTTCTGTAAGTTGTGTTTGCGCATGAGCCATGAGTGTGTGTTTGGACAACTGACAGAATGTGGACTAAAATTCAAAGTATTAACACACATTCACATGTCGCTCTGTGTTTGGCAGCTTTTTCAGATATTCAAATTTGAGTTTTACAATACCTTCTGTATCACATGCATTTCAAATCAACCCAAACTCTATCCCGTTCCCTTTTTTGTGTGCGTCTTAACTACAAACTGCGTGCAGGCTTCACTTCATAACTCACTCGCCACTGTCTTGGCTCTCGTCCACACTCATCCCTCCTCATAACAAATGAGCCCGCACCGGCCAGCAGATTTCTCCAACGCCTACCCGTACCACCACATCTTTGTCATCTTCTCCCTCCCGCGTTCTCCCTCTCCCTCTTGCTCTCACTTCCTCTCCCTTTTCCTTTTTCTACCTTGTTTAGGCACACTCTAGCCTTTTTTGTGGCAGAGAGCATAAGACTCGTCGTTTGCTGAGTGGGCAGCGGGGAGCGGAGGAGGAAAGAAGAGAAATAGAAAGAAAGGCGAAGAAGGAGGAGGGAGGAAGAGAGTTATCTAACAGGATTAAAGGAGAACAACGGAATGGAGAGCACTTAAAATACTCATGACATGAGCCCTCTTGCAAAAAGGAGGGGATGAGTAACAATGGCTGAATCACTCTTGAGGCTCTCCGTCTCTACACAATATGCTCTCTCTCTCCTTCTTCCTCTCTCTTTCTATTGCCACCTATGTCTCTCTTTCACTCTCCTTCTATCTTCCCCTTTCGGCCTCGTTTTTACTTACTGGCCAGGGGATTTAATGGATCTCAGAGGAGTCATGTTAATAATGTGTGAGAGAGAGTGGCTTTAATTAACCAATGGAAGAAAAGGTATTCAATTCAGATGGAATGACAAGAGCTTCCACCAGCATATACTGTAAGCCTTGGGTAGGGATTGCTAAATAGAGGGGGAGGAAAATCAGGACGGAGAATGGGTAGCAATGAGTATGAGATGATCAGGAGGTGCAAAGAAGATATAAGGTTTCAGAAGTAAGAGACTGGGGATCTGGCGAAAAGATTTTGAACAACGCAAGAATCAATGATAGGCAGATTTAGATGAAGATTGAAAGAAAGAAAATCAGAGGTTTGGCAAAAGGCAGAACAATCCAGTGTATAGCCAAGGGGTGGGTGGATTGATGATGAAGTATGTCCTATCAAGAATTGGAATTAGAACAACTGCTTGGCTCACTTCTGTCCAAAACCAGGGAAAGAAAGAGGAGATAAAAGGATTGCAAGGCCAAACAAATTTCTTAGTTACCTTTACCGGTCTGTTACACACAAGTGTGTGTATTGAGATGTCGACAGCAAATAGGAACAAATACCCTTCCCCTCACCCCCACCATACGTGAGCCAGAAAGGTGGAACAACATGACAAATTTCCTCAGGGCGGATCGAACTTTCGGGAGAGAATAGCACTTCAAACGATCGCCGTGCCTCGCCAGCTTCTCTGCCCGTCTGACTCACGAAGATAGCAGCCGTCTGGCAGCTCAGCCGACAACACACACACACACACACACACACACTCATTTGCACACAGGTGTGGGAGCACACAGGACTTTGCATAAGTACACACTCTTCTACTGTACTCCCCAAACATCCTATCCCTCACCCAAAACACAAACACAGAAACATCCTCCACCTTTTTGTAAATGAAGAGATGGCATATCTTTTGTGCAAAACTTGACAACTGCCTACATTTTGAGTAGGTTTTAATACAGCAAATGTGTTTAAACTTGCTATAAAAAGACTCCACTTGGTGCATAATATCTGTGGATGAGGTCTCTGGAGTTGCCGCTGCCTCTCTTTTTATATCACATAACAAACATGTGACGGCAGTGGGAGAGAAACTCTCCAGCCTTTGTAAATAGGGCACCATTTGAATATTTTACTCATGGCTTGTGCTTATTGAGCATTCGTTCCTTTTGAATCATCGCTTTTTCCAAAATGGAGAGGAAAGTAAATACATATATGCAAACATACGTATAAATAAATAAGGCCGCAAGTGTCAGTGCTTGTGTATGCACGCACGGTGTATTCTGTCCTTCTCAGCGAGAGATATTGCATCCTTGAGGGTTATGTAAGGGACAGATTTTAATGATGGTAAGATCACGGGAGTATGCACAAAATAATGACGACTTGGCTGCCTGGTAAATTGACTGAGAGATTTGGCTTTTGGTACTGACTCTCCAAAGAGAGGACTTAAGGAGCTTCTGGGATTTGAAAGTTGAAAGATAAAGGCTCTGTTACACTGGGGATCTGTGAGTGCCTCAATTTTCAGCTCTGCGCCATGACAAGAATCATTAGGCTAGAAAAAAACCTGATGGAATAACTCAAAGGAATAATCAGTTGTTTACAATGGCCGGGGAGGGCGGAAGAGGAGGAAGGAGACAGGAAGAAACCTTCACAGATGAAGGAGGGTTAAAAAAAAAAACAACCTCAGACGGCACTCTGACATATTCTGAGTCCTTGCTGACACACTCCTGATGTGTGACAGCGAGGGACAGATGGGAAAAGCAAAGGGAGAAGTAAATGTAAAGGCGACAGAGCGGATGGATAGAGGAATAGAAGAACTGGTTGAGGGAAGGATTGAAGAAAAGGTGGGAGAGTAAAGTAGAACGAGAAGCAGAAAATGGACAGAATCTCCGGATGTCCCGAGAACTCTTTCAAGTTTTTCTTAAGTGCCCTTTAGCAAGGCACTCCGGCCACTCCAATGAAGCTGCTCGGTGGCAAACAGCGCGGGGCAGCTCCCAGACAAGAAGGTGCGAATGAGTATGACCCTTTCTCCTCTGCAACTACTCTCCAAGGCTGCTCCTGTAAATAAGAATGTGTTCCTAGTCAACATGCCTTGTCTGATAAAGGATTAGGCTTTAAAGAGAGCAACACAGAGTGAGAAAGGGGGAAGGAGAGCAATGGAGTGAAGAAACGACAGCAAAATAAATCACTTAAAGGATGAGGAAATGGACAAAGTAGCAAATAACATGAAATTGTTTTAGCTTCAGATACAGTGAGCAACGTGCATTTACATCAGAGAAGATGGTAAGGTCAAGGACATTATGCCTGCCATGATTGCAGCTGATCTGAGACCTGTGACGGAGTGAGGCGCATCAACATACACTTGGCAATGACTTACAGAATACTAAAGAGAAAATCACATCACTGGAAGGAAGGAGAAAGTGAAGGAGGAAGGGAAGGAAGGCGGGGAGGGAGAGACAAAGCGTTGAGAGGCAGGGCGAGGATGGATGATGGAATATTAAAGCATGGAGTGTAAACTGAAAGTGGTACAGCGAGACAGAAAAAAAAGCCAGAGAAGGAGAGGCAGTTGAGAAGACCAAGGGAAACAGTATGAATGAATATTAGGGAGAGGGCTATTCACCTGGTATTGATATGGATGAAGGCGGGAAGGAAGGAGGGAGAGGAGTTGGGGAGGGAGGAGACGGTCTAAAAGTGAGGAAAGTGTGCAAAAGAGAGATAGGGCTTCTTACTCTCCTCTGGGAAGCCCATAAAAAAATGAAGCAAGACAGGTGAGAGAAAGAGAGTGACTGGGAGAGAATGGCGAGGGGAGTAAGTAGAAATGTGGGATAAAAGAAAAGGAGAGAGCAGAAGAAAAATTTTGGAAGGAGAGCAGAGATAAAAATAGAGAAGGAGACAGATGGAGAGACATTCCGAACAAGTCCAAACCATCATGCCAGAACACACTTATCTCCCAAAGTGCAGACAGTACATTATCGCCACTGGCACTAAAAACAGCCTGAATCATCAATAAATGAAATCCGGTGCAGGTAAACACGACGCAGTGTTTCAAGCACAGAGGTATCAGTGCTGACAAAGGGAGTGTGATGGTGAGAGGATACGGCCGTGCAGACGATTTCTCATTATCTGCCGTGTGTCAGTTATTAACGCCGTGTCCATTCGAACATCTAATTAATGCGGATAGCCAAATGCCAAACCTGATGAAATACCGTGATGAGGGATTAGCTGGAATAACAAACGCTCTGACCGGCATAACTTTGTCTCCCTGATTAGGTGGCAGAGAGGGGAGGGGAGAAGCATTTCTGGATCACTTAAGTCTCTCTTCCTCTTTTTTTTCTCCCTCTCTTTCTACTCCTACCTCCACTTCACTGTCCTTAATGAAGACTTTTTCCTTCTGCCATGTGCCCCCATTCTCCCAGCTTCACTCCCCTCAGTCGCTGAGTGCTGTCCTAATTCCATTCTGATAGATGGAGAGGCAAAGAGGCTCATTAAAAATGGCTTTGCTGATTGTGCTGCTGCTGTTTTTTTCAGTCAAGAGGTGTGTGTGTGTGTGTGTGTGTGTGTGTGTGTGTGTGTGTGCGCGTGTGTTGTGTCTGGTTGAGTTTTTTCCAGGTGCTGTTAAGGGGAGTGGTGGAGTGATTCAGCATGTGGTATAAGGGAATTGTAATTTAGAACATTTTACTGCAGAGTTTTTCACCAGAACATTGCCCCCACATACATTTAAGATTATATTTAATGAAAATGGAACAGGCCTGAGAAAACAAGGATGTGGCTACTTAGAACTAGAAAAACCAAGGCCAGATTGACATTGGTATCTCTACCAATCAAGTCTTGAGCAGGGTGAGGATATGTGTAGTATTTACTTCACATCTGAAGAACCACAACAGACAGTTCTATAATACATTGCATTTCTTTCCTGGGGGCCAGTGTCCTCTAACAAACCAAACATAACCAAACTAAGTGCCCTTTTCATGGTGGAGAACATGCTTTTCCCACATTGCCAGGGAAAGAAGCGTTTGCTGTTGAACAAAGAGCAGCGTGTTCTGTAGCTGGAGTGTTAACACAAAAGTCATCAGGGACTTTAAGTCAAGTCTGTAGATGAATCTGTGTCTTAAAGGAATAGATCGACGTTTTGGGAAATACACTTATGCACTCTCTTTCCGAGAGTTAGATAAGAAGGTCTATACCTCTCTCGTGTGTGCATTAAATATGAAGCTAGAGCTAGCAGGATATTAGCCTAGTTTAGCATGCAAACTGGAAGCAGGGGGAAACAGCTATCCTGGCTCTGTCTACACCTACCAGCACCTCTAAAGCTTACTAATTAACATGTTGTATATTATTTATTTAATCCATACCTAAACCAAAATATAAAATAAAGAAGTTGTGGTTTTACAGGGAATCAAGTGCTGGAGTGAGGTTGCCAGGCAACCAGCGCAGACTAAAAAATTGTTAAAGCTTGAAAGTCCCTTTAAATCCACAACTTTATATTTTGACATTTTGGTTTGTGTATGGATTAAACCTGTAGGTGCTGTAGAGAGAGGGTGAGCCAGGCTAAAAGTTTCTCCTAGCTTCCAGTCTTTATGCTAAGCTAAGCTAAATGACTAAGGGGCTCTAGTCCTATTGTTAATGCAAAGACATGAGATTTATCAGTCTTTTCATCTAACTCAAGGCAAGAGAGCGAATAAGCGTATTTCACAAAATATAGAACTATTCCTTTAAAATTTAAAGCTATTTTTTCAGTGTTTATACACTAAAACTTGCAAAGCCTCTCTTGGATAATTAGTAGGTAGTAGGTAGGTAGTGCTGTAGTATTGAGCAAATATGGACTAAATTGACTTAAAATACCACAGCAGCTGGAAACATTAATGTGTAAAGGACTTAAACAGTCATTCTGGATGAACCATAAACTCCATTGTGAATGCAATCATTTGTAATCTGAGATATACTGTAGATTTTAACAGATCAACAAGTCACTGAATATGTCCTACTTCCTCAAGTAGACATGTCTGCATCAGAGCAGATACAGAGAAGGTGATGTATAGGATGTACAGGATGTATATGTATATATGGAAAGTATACAAACAGGAAAATAGTGAGGTGCCATTACATGTAATGTGAGATGTTCATCAATCCAAGTATACCTGAAACCTTATGGGAAAATAAAATAATGTACTGTCTAAGCTCTGTCCAGTAAAAAGCTTGCTTAAATGTGATTTAAAAGGCCACACTTAATAACACACTCACAAGGGAGCCCTATGTTTCTCTAAAACCATCTGTATTTTGCAAGCCTGTGACAGACATAATTTCTGCTCTGATTACTGACATTTTGTAATTGCCAATTTTCAGTGTCACTGTCTATGAGCAAAATGACAGGTATGGCTGTAACCAATACTGGCACAGTGACCGGTTTTGAGAAAATGTGAAAAGGAGAGGCCTAATTCTTTCTATCAAGCATAAAAGACTGCAGTTTAGGTAAATTCCTCCGTTGTTCATCATCAGAATAACTGATAAGTTCATACCTTTGTTTGCAGACAATAATAACTTTTCATCGTATTACATTCTCAATTCATTCTCAGTTATTTAGTCAGTCCAGTATAATAACAAATGTAACAGGGAAATTAAAGTTCTAATAGCTCAGCTGAGGTATGCAAAAACAAAACTTGTTCTACTAAATAATTCAATATCTTCTGTTACAATTAAATTTACCTTAATGATAATATTTGATTTAATGCAATCCCCGAAAGGCATTCAGTCTTAGTGGCAATATACTGAGACTCTTCAGAGAGACTAACAATGAGCAAGAGAAAGATTCACTGTCTTGGTCAAGGACGCTTCTGCAAGACACAAAGCGGACTTTAACATGAAGGTAACCAAATCAATTTTACAGCTACTAATGCAAAAGTAAGTTATGTTAAATGAAATCCCCATGAGCAACGTGAGTAGAGGTCTGACTATCACCATCAACTGGCTATCACCACTTTTTCAGAAATTTTTGATAGGATAACATAGTGTGCGCACAATGTGGTGCAAATGGGATTGTGAAAGAAAAACATAAGGCATATAAGGCACCATTTTATCTACATCCAGACAGCTTTACCAAAGGATGCCTTTAACACATGACAGTAGACCTGTGATGATATTGACAGCCATGTAGTGGGTGTTATTAAACCCAGGAATTTCTCTGCACGGTTATAGAGTGACATGCAGGTAATATGATGTCATTCTACAGGACCACATTCCCTACTGAGGTGCACTTTTCTGCCATTATCCTCCAACATTCAAAGATAATAATGTCCCTAATCACACGATATACAAAATATATATCAGGATAAAGTTAAAGGATTGTCTCTACAGTTACTAGTCAATCTAAAAATCAAACATGCCTTTGTGAGACTTTGTGAAATTGCAGAAAGTCCCCTAAAATGTGAAAATTGTCAGCTATTTAATCACACAAACTCATTTAGGCCTCCAACAAATTCCCCCAAAGGGAAATGGGCATTTAGCTATTCGAAATTGCTTGATTTTTTTCTGACCAACAGTCCAAAACCCAAAGAAATTCCTATCACAGAACACTAACGAAAACCAGCAAATATTCACAGTTGAAAAGCAGCACCTGTTTAAAGTTTTTGGAATTAAATAAAAAATTACATATGAACCCTGGGTTTTTTTTTTTTTCCCAGACGGTGTCATTTCACTCAGTTTTACATACAGCATATGCCCCTCTACACCTTATTCACAGTTATAATCTGTATAAATAGCTTTCCTCCCACATGAGATCCAACACGCATTATACTCTTACACTTAAGGGCTCTGCAGCACAGACGTAATCTCACACATATCACTGCTGGGGACAAGCACCGTTTATGCATCAGTCTAAACATATAGGGGGTTGCAACCTACACAGATACATGCACTTTTGCCGCATGAATGCACAGACACAGATGTCTAACCATAAAATAGAGCTATAAACTATGCATGTTACCACAGTGTGGGTGTGCCGCCACACGCACACGTTGTTAATTGAAAGGGCTATTTCAAATATCCATATGCTAGTTTCAGATGTCTCCGTCATTTTGTTGCTAAAAATAACCTTCCTTTTGTTTTATAAAAAGTGATTCACTTCACCATTTGAAGCTTTGCATCACTAAATTAAAGGGAAAATGTGAGAGGAGACACATGGGAATTGTCTCCTCATTGTCTGCTTGTCTTACTCAGAGTTTGGTTCAGTCTCACGCTCTTTACTTTTCTTCTTACCTTTTTTTTCTGGTCCTCGCTATGCGCACAATGCCGCCAATTAGTTAATGGCGGACAGTGAGGTGAGAATCCAACTTATTTGCCTGTACTGTACATGCCATAAAAGCAAACATTGAATTCACCTACACTTGACAGGCAAAACAACACAGTATGACTGTGAATACGAGCACAGCAGCAAAAGGCAGGATGTATTTTAATTCATGCCTGCTTTGATGCTTTTGTGGAGTTCACAGGGCCAAAACCATTCAGAGGCAAAACATTTCTTCCTCTCTACATTTTTGTAAACACTCTTATCCACACATGGTATTTCAAAATCAGCATTTTCCAACACAAACACCATTGTAATCACCGTAACATGTATGTGCAAAGCTGGTTTATATGAAAAGACTTTGTGAAGATTTGTGTGTTGTGTGCATGCATGGTATGGTTTGAAGGGGTTACAGAGTGAGTGATGCTCAGAATGCATAGAGCATTACACACACAAACCTTCCCCAGCAGCTTTTTACTTCATAGCTACTGTCATGCCCAGTCCACAGACTTATCGATGATCTTTAATAAAACTGTAACATTTGATTTGCTGAGTGGGAATGATAAGGGTGATAAATAAAGCAACTGGTAGACTACAGCTATGGTGTACACTGTAATTGTAATAGTAATGGTGCAAGTCTGTGTGGGGATGGGGGCAAATGGAGCCTGCAGAGTGAGCTGCATGCTTATTGCCTGGACGGGAGCCCTAGTTAACGGCGGTAATGTATTCTTGGGCATCAAAGGCTCAAAGTTCAGAGTTTTAAAGGAGCTCGTCACTATTGATTTTGCACGAAGTGTAGCTTCCCAGGTTCATTATATGGGAGCTCTCAGCCCTTACTTTCGGCAGCAGGGCCATTGCACAAACAACAGGGAGCTCGGGGTGAGCATTCCTTTGTTGTTTAGAACAGAAACAAATTTGTTTCAATCATTTGCTGTTTTGCATTCACCGGCTATAAAGTGTAAGCCATGGCTAATGAATACTATCTGAATGACTCGACTCCCTGGGGCTTTTTCACAATTAATACATATTTTAATTGAGCACAGAAAAATGGGACCATTTGGTACTTAGCAGTAAGAAAAAAAAGGAGTATGGGGGCTAAGATGTAATTGCTGAGATTTTCTCAGCCTTGTTTCTCAAGGAGAAACTGTTTTTCTGCTTATAGCCTTTGAGTCAAAATTGTCAAAACAGCTAAAAATCATGCTTTTTCATGTGTTTTGTTGGGGTGCAGTTTGTGCTGTGTACGTGAAGTGTCAAATTTAGTTGTGTGAGTATGCTATGGTGGAGTCATTCAGCATGAAACTGCTTAAAAACTGATGCATATTCATTTAGTTATTTTAGGTTGTTTTGGTCCACTTTGTGCAGTGGGAGTATACTAAAGTATGAAAAGTATGTAAAAATGTATTAATTATGTGTGTTACTTATACCGGCTGCCTTATGTATCAAAACTTAGAGTTAATTCATCCAAACATCAGACGTGTCTAAATAGCACAGCAGAGCTCAGAATGTGCTTGAACAGATGGCCGATTGTTCATGTTGGACTTGGAGAGTATTATACAGGCAAAAGTGTAAACATCAGTGTGGGCAATCTCATTAGGGTGTCTGCTTTAGTTCATGTTTTGTCACTTTGCATTCTCCACACACACTTTATCGGATCGGTAACTACAGCCATTTGGTGCGAAGGGCAATGCAGTACATGGCGCGATACAGGACAATGGACCTGCACTGATGTCCACGTACTGTCCGCACACTTGCTCCGAGACCATCATCCTGTGATGTGATCGGCAGTTTGAAAAACATCCGAGCAGCACAACTGGTTCACACTACTGAATTTCTAGCAATGCCATCATCCTTTTTAGCATATTTTTAGATGGAGGGAATCAGGGACACAAGATAGCTAGTGGTGCTGGTACACTGGGAGATAATGCAGGATGAGCCTCAGGCATAAGAGGGCTGGAAAACTCCTTGTCACTTTAGATAAGAGAAAGGAAATGGGACTGGTTGCTGAGGGAACAGCTAAGTGCTTGTCGCTGTCCCTTTAGCTTTCCAACAACAGGCCACTATAGTGCATCTGGACAGGCAGATGCCCATCTCGCCACAATCAGTTGTGTATGGGGTTCATTCCCAAATGTGTTAGTTGGAGAGCAAGATGGATGAGAGTGGGTCTAAAGTTTGCAACTGAATTGCGCTTTATCTGTCACACACTTTGGCAATTTTACCTCCATGGAAGGGCAGAATAGTGGTTAGAGAGACTGTCCATCAACCAGAATAGCCAAATTTGAGCCCATATGTCGGCAGGCCTATGACCTGCTGAAGCGTCGTTGAGCAATCCACTCACTACTTGTAAACTCTTGGGATGGTATTTTGTCAAAGCAGTCTATATAAGTTTACTCAAGTGACCAATGAAGTATGATCTTACATTATTTTAAAACAGCACTCCTTTAAAATACACATGAACTTCAGTTTATCACGAGGATGACTACTCGGCCTGTGAAAACAGTTGTATAATGGCTGTTGTGGCTTCGTAGCTTTTCAAAGTTTGAAAATCTTGTTATCTCGGCTTGGGCTTTAAACTTGTAATTTCTGACAGAAAGTCTGTGTTACAGCTGGAGGTGTGGGATTTGAAAGAAGTGCACATTTAGGAGGCAAGGAAGGTCTAAGTAAAGATGCTGTCCAGTTGCATTATGGGAAATGTAGGATCCAGCATTTTTGGAGCTTGATCGATACTAGTGACTAAAAGTCAAGATAGATCTGCCTCTACTGCTCTGATTTTGACCGTTCTTTTTAATCTGTCTCTTGTGAGTCCCCCAACTATATGGAAGTGCAATACTAAATTGTGGTGTACCCATTTAATAACTCGAAACATACGCATTGATCAGAGACACCTTTGAATTGACACCTTTTGAATATCCTAACTCAAATTGCCCAAGTAAACACTTGCTTTACTTTTTAGCCCTCAGGAACTGATCACACACTAAAAACACATTTCTATTCCCTTATTGTTGATTATTGATTTAGCTTACTGGTGTGTGTTGTGCTGTTGTTTTTAGGGATGTGTATAAGAAAGTAGCTCAGAGGGATGTCTTAGTAAGAAATCTGTTGTGAAATACTTAAAAGGGAAGTGATGCTCGTGTCTGGCCACGCTCGATTTGTTCTGTCTTCAAAGACATAGTATTTACAGGCTTTTCCCTATAGCAAAGACAAGGCCTAGGTCAAACAGCGCTGTTATAACTGTTAGTATGTGGATAAAGAATCATATCTGCTCTAATTACAGCTGCTTAAATCCAGAGTGATTACAGCACATTTCATTATTCAATTTAGCATGTGTGATCTCATCACATCCCTTTCATTTTAACCGCTGTAATAATCTCCCCAGATGGGATTTTGTTTCATGATGTAAATGCTTCATGATATTGTGAAATGGATTGAAGGGGTCTTACCTAGAGTCAGAAATAAAATTCATTAGGAAATAAGTAGTGAAATGGCGACAGGTGAAATTGCGCTGAGTGTGTTTAACCTTGCGGGACATTAAAGGCTTTAGAGGAAGAGGAGCTTCCTTACTAACAGACCTGACCCACTGCCTTGCTCAGGATATGTTTTGTTTATGATGCAGCTTGACTGATAAATAACTGCAGTCAGACAGGCATGTACAAGCGCACAAACATCCCACCCACCCACCTTCATTGGAAGGTCAGCTGCTATCCAAAATGTGTTTATTTTCAGGGTAATTGCATCAGATTGAACAGTGAAATACCGTCACCTCCTGTCGGTCCCTTGGAAGATTAGCACCAAGGCCATCAGCGGGATCGATCAGTGTGCAGGCCGGTGCCCGCTTGAGGGATGGGAAGGTCAATGGCTGTGATATTACTCAAGTTGGGAGAGATCTGGTGTCAGGGGCTTTAATTTTGAAGAGGCTAAATAATAGGGATAGTTTATGGACAAGGCTGGGATAGATTGACATCAGTGATAAGACAACACAAGCACAAGAGATTAAGAGTTGGGAAAATTTTGAACTCTGCAACAAGACAGTAACTAAATTCTCTGGGTTACCTGAGTCATCCTACACAGGATCTCTATGCACTATGCATTATGCATTATGCACTATGCATTATGCACTGATTATTTTCATAAGCAGGTGTACATGATCCTCAGCTCACACAGAACGGGCCCTCCCTCCTCTCCTTTCAATGAAATCTGCTCATTTTTATTTCCTTCGGTGCATTTTTTTTAATGCTGAGCACATCCTCTGGCGGACTCAGATCATCAGAGAGAAGGAGCTGACTAATCTCAATTCTTAAATTTATTCATGTTCAATAAAAGCTATTCATCAGCTTAAACCCGCCTGTAGTTCAAACTAAATTTGAACCACCTGGGAGAAATCTAAATGACTCCAAGGCAGCGTGGTTAAGCAGCCGATGTGGAAGGAGTGTGAGTGTGTGTGTGTGTGTGTGTGGGGTTCTGCAAAGCCAGCAGGCGAGAGGTTGCATCTGTGAGCGCTTCTGTGTGTGTTGATCAAGGCTTGGCTATTGTCCACTCACTGTAAACAGTATTACAGGTGAGTTGTCTTCGGCAGGCCATGCACATTGATTGATTGGTTAGAGAGATGTGAGTAGGGGTGTGGGAGGGAACAGAAAGAGGGGGAGACGAGTAAAAAACATGAGTTCAGTGAAATGATACATTAAAGTACATGGACGGCTTGGTAGAGAGCTAGGGCTGAACGATTCATTATTCTTATATCAAAAGAGTGTCATTTTCAAATAGTAAGAGCACCAATAGTAACTTACTTATTTAACCGTGCATTAACAAGCCAGGTAAAAGTTTAAGCTGGAAACCGTTGATTTTATCAGCTGTGACAGCTGTGACCTGCAAATCTATAGCTAATTAACATTAATTCTGTGAGTTGACAATAAATAAACATTTAATAAAAAACAAACCTTGACTCAAAAATACATTGTGTATCCTTGAGGTCTAACAAGCATGCTGAATGTATTTCCTTCCACAGTTACTAGAATTGTTTTAATCATACAATGTTTACATCCATTATTTCACTAGCTTGCAGTCTTCTTCTTTACTCCCTTTGCTGGCACACCACTTGTCAGGTAGCTAGCAGGTAGTTTTGCAGTTTTTGAGCGCTGGTGTATAGAGTTTTCAGAATCACCCATCATATCGTTTTCATTTTATAACCTTTTAAAAGTTTTGAATTGAGACTGAGTTGTGAAGCAGCTGGTCCTGTCAGTCTGTGAAGCTAACATCACCGTTAGCTTAAGCAGTGCAGAGCTGTCAGTAATAGTAATATTAGGTGATATCGTAATAATTTGTAGCTTTTTGTAAGATTTTTACTTTTCTCTTACTTACACCTTCAATATTTTAACTAATTCTATTTGTGTATAAACATGATATGTTTGTGATGATGCTCAGTATGGTCATACCTTTTTTGATACTACGCAGACCACAAATACAGGCCTGTAGTTTAATTAATTGGAAACAATCACATTTTATATCACAAACGCAATATTGGTCACAATAATCACAATTAGATATTTTCCTCAAATCATTCAGCCCTGCATTGAGGAAAATCAAGAAAGAAAGATTGAAAGCATGAAGGCTCACTCTGGAGACTGTGCTATGTCTCATGTGCAGTGGACCGTAAGAAGGCACTCTCCACCTCAGTCACACCCTGCTGTTCTTTTCAGGGAAACACGCAAACCAAACCCAACAGATGAAATGAGAAAAGACACACACATACACACCCTCACACAAACAAAAATATAATCCCAGGACCTTTCAGGATGTAATTTAGAGCCTGTGTGGAGACCCTTTTTAGATGTGGGGAAGGAAAAGTTCATTTATTTTTTCTTTATTTTGTGGTTGAAGAGTTTATAAGTTGTTTAGCACACATTTGTCCAGAAATGTTTTGGACAGCAGCTTGCAGTTGAAATATAAGGTATGTAGCAAGCTTTTAAGGGCTCAAAAAAGCCCAGTTTCAAGTGTGATAATTACTTCTAACATCTGTGACTTGACCTCACTACCTTCAACTGCAGAGGATGAGCCAAGTGGGTCTCTCTCTCTTGGTCTCTCATGGTTCCCCATATTGTCTGCGCCCCTTCATTTATTGCAGGCAAATGTGAAATCAGAAACATCAATTATTCCAGTAAACAAGTTTGGCCATGTAGAACATTCAATTATACATTAAACATTAATAGCTGGGGCTTATTTCACACATCCATTAGATTGTGTTAAACATGGATACTCAATCTTATTAATAGAGCTTGAGTGACTTGAGTGTTGTTGTTTTTTTAAACAGGAATTTAATCAGGGAATAATAATGGAGTGATTGGATGGCATTTTGTTACAGCCTAGAAGCCTTGTCTGAGAATTACAGTACAAAGAGGCAAAGTATGTAATGGACAAAAGAAAAGCAGCCAAGTGTAAGATATGATGTGAGAAGTGCAGAAAAATATACTGTAAGACAGACAGAGAGAGGGTAAGGGAAAGAGTATGAAGGTAAGCAGTAGGAACAGGAGAGAACATTACACCATGAGCACACACCTTTTAAAGTGAGTGTTGGATGAGGGCTATGGTAGTAAGCCCCATTTCTCTGTGAATAATACACCTCAGAGACGGTTAGATCTTCACAAGCCTTAGAAATACAGTGCAGGGACTCAACACCCAGTGGTGGTTAAGCAGAAAAGCAATATTAATGCTTGGAAGTCTACTAGTTGTTTGCTTTAGCCCTGTGTTAACACAGTTAATAAGGGTATAATGGCTTTGATTAAAATTATTTAGCATTACTGTTAGCATTAACCATTACTCACATTTTGTTACATAATATCATACTTGTAGCTGATGAGAGCTATTTAGTTAAAGAGGCCTTCATAAAGACATGTAGAATACAGTATATTCTACTAATTTGACATTAGAGAATTTGTTTTGCAAGTCATACAAGGCAAGATTAGAAAGATCAGGGACACATTTGCAGAGATTGTTGATTGAAGTCATACAAAAACTAGCAGTGTGGATTTTGCACTTTAAAGCTAAATAAAAAACTTACAACTCATTTATATGGAAATAAAACTGGTTATGATAATATTCCATTGGAAAATACACCAAAGATGCCATCAAAATAATTTACACTGTTCTGGTGCACAAATACACATAATGTGGAGCCTCTTGGTAGCAATACATGTTACTTGAACAAAAAGGAGAATACCGCATATAATATGGCATGAGGAGTGTTATCAATGACAAGATTACAGTTTATGTTGATAAACATTATAAATAAGACGGTGTAGTCCCTCATTCGTCCAGGAGTGTTCTATCGTAGAAAAGGTTTCAGTCGTAGTCATCTGGACACTGTTTTCAGAATCAAGATGTTTCGGCTCCCATCCGGAAGTCATTCTCAATTGTGAAAAAAATTGGACGGGAACTGGAAATTTAAACTACTATAATGGCATACAATGAGGGGTTCTCTTTCTTCACAAAAATGGCTTCCTTGACGCCCCGTTCAACATTGCTCTGTTTCTGTGTGGGTAACCTGTCCTTAGGGTGAACGAGTTTCTGTCTTAAACTCGTTCACCCTAAGGACAGGTTACCCACACAGAAACAGAGCAATGTTGTCTACTCCATTCAGTGCAGTGAGGAAAACTGCAAAGAACGGTACATAGGCGAAACCAAACAGCCACTTCACAAAAGACTTTATCAGCACAGACGACACGCTAACTCAGGATTACAGAGCGCCGTGCATTTGCATTTAAAAGCTACAAACCACACATTTGAAGACAGCGAGGTGAAGATTCTTAGTAGAGAGAAGAGTTGGTTTGAACGGGCGTCAAGGAAGCCATTTTTGTGAAGAAAGAGAACCCTCTTTGAACAGAAATGGTGGTCTGAGATTTAATCTGCCCAAAGTCTATCAGAGTGTATTATCACCTTGGTCACGCCTATCACATGCTAATCAGGCACTTAGCAGTGATGAAGTAGATGCAGCCAGAGAACAATAGGCCTGATTACTGGGCCATCTTGAAACTATTAGGTCAGTTTCAGGTGAAACTAGCTATTTACAGATACTCAGGCAGATTCCTTCCTGAGGGCAGGGCTTATGTAACTCAGAGTAGTTTAAATTTCCAGTTCCCGTCCAATTTTTTCACAATTGAGAATGACTTCCGGATGGGAGCCGAAACGTCTTGATTCTGAAAACAGTGTCCAGATGACTACGACTGAAACCTTTTCTACGATAAACATTATAAAGGTAACTCTTGATCAGTGGTGGAATTCACAGCCATGCTAGCGACTCTGTGAGGCTGTACTTAGGCACAGTGGTGCTTTGAGCTAAATGCTATCATTCTCACAATGGCAATGCTGATATGCTTATGTTTAGCAGGTATAATGTTTACCATGTTCACTATCTTAGTTTAGCCTCTTAGCATGGCATGAATGGCATTAGTTTTGCAGGTATTTGATCATACTGGAGAAAAAGTCAGGAGATCACCAAAATCAGTAGAATTCATCCTCTGGGGACAATGAAAAAAATGTATGACAAACAATCTAATAATTGTAATTGAAACTGATATTTCAGTCTGGACCAAAGTGGTGGACTGACCAACTGACATTTTCATCCCCACAGCCATGCCACTAGCATGGCTAAAAACCAACCCAAGTCCAAATACTCCACTCACATACCTTTTAATAGAAGATAGAATCTGTATCCTATATCTGAATGTACACAAGACAACCCTCTTGCCAGACAGTGAATGAATTTTTTAATGTGCAATGCTATCGTTTAAAGAAAATATCTATTTCTACAATGTCTGTGATGCAAACAGGTCTTTAACTCCAGTCTCCTGCATGAGGGTTGAACTGCACACCCATCCACCACCATGAACTCCACATTGTTATATTCCACTGGGCTGCATTCCTTGGGATGCTGGGTTGAAACAAAAGCCGTGACACCAAAATGCAAAACTCAAATTTCATGATTGGAAGCTGCTATAATTCCCGATTGACATATGTTTGATAAAATACACTATGCAACAAAGGAAGTTAACGTTTTCTGATATTGGTAAATGTGTGTTTACGTCAGAAAAGTTTGTGAACAGAGGATACTAAACACAGACCTAATGGCTATAATAATTAGTTGAAAGAAACACAATTATTTTTTACTTAAAGGTCAATCTTATTATATTTAATTATACTGTATATGTTAATATTCAGTAACAGTATTTTATGTGGTCAAGAATGTACTTATTGGCCCTTTAAGCATCAGTTTTATCTAAGGATGATACAGTCAGCTGATTTGTCATAGACTACCTGTCCAGTTTTAGCACTCCTCTTGTCCCTATGGCACTGTGTTTACTTGAAAAGCCATAGGAGCGTGGTGTGAAATACAACAGAAAATGGTAATGCCTGAGTTCAAGGCCTTTGCTTTGAGCTAGCCGATGTGGATATATCACACAGCTCAAGCAGGTCCAGGCATGATGCCCAGCACTCGGAGAAGAGAGGGGTTCACTTCCTTCTCTTCTGACCTAGCTGGTACTGACTACAACATAGTCAGCTACAGTTATATGCAGAACAAAGTTTACATCACAATATCAAGATTCATTTCATTTATTCAAAACAACTCTTGTTTCTAAGTCATTTGCTGCTGAATTTCACAAAAGCTTTGATTAAATATTTTGTTTTCCTAATGGAGGGTAGATATTTTCAGCTATTAAACATCAAATGGGATTTTATTGTTTAAACACCCAAATGGATATTATAAAACTTTCCCTCTGAGCAAAAAGGCAATTTGTTTTTTCTTTTAGTATTTAAATTTTGAAGAAACACAAGAGCGCTCCATACCTTTCCACTCCTTTTATCTATTTAACATAAAAACCACTCAACCAGTGTTAAATGTATCCACCCTGCATACAGTATCAACACAAATTTAAATCTTATTAACCATTCGTCCCCGTGACAAAATCTTGAAAACATAGATGGCCAACCACCTTACAGTAAACACAAAACATCTGCAGATGTTCTACACTTTTGTAAAGCAAACTTGAACATTAAGTATGTTGAGCAAAGTTTGTGAGAAAGCATGAACATCTCTGAGGATGGAAGCATATGGCTTATCTGGAAACGCGTAGAGATGTGAGTCGGGGTAAACAGGAGGGGTGCAGAAATCAACATCTTACAGGAGGCATACATTTTTTTCCCTTTTCAGCCCTCCACTCCACCCGCCACTGCAGCAGCAACGAGGGGATGCAATGTGCAAAGAGGCAGGAGACTAGCGTTTTCTCAAGCTGAAAGCTTGTTAATTAGTGTTCATCACACGTTCAGGGGGCGTCATTTGTCATTCTAAATTTAAAGATGTTGCCATCGCTATTCTTGCGGATGTGTTTAGAAAAGTATTTTTCCAACAACAAAAGGAGAAGAAAAGTTCTTTCAGTATGTTATATAATGCTTCTATATGTCCTGGTCTCCCATGTGTAATGTATTATTCAGTATATCTCTGGCACCATAAGTTAGTTTTTTTTCCCTAAGGCAAATTTTACACCATGTTGTTTTGTTGACAGCTGTAATATCTGCTTTTTCTCTCACTACTGCTTTCTGAAACAACGGTACATATCACATTGTTTCAAATAACCACAGTTGAAGTGTATGAGTAGATCACACAAACCTCTTAACAACCTCCGAGCAAGATGTCAACGCCACATGAGTCCTGTAACCTCTTTTAAGATATTAATGTGGAAATTGAAAACTGGAGAGAACATTTTACAGCACCTCCTAGACAAACGTTAAATTCAATGTTGAGAGTTATTGGTTTGGGCTTTGGTTCCTGCCCGTGCCCCTCCAACTTGGCTAATCACTAACTCTGTGATTTAGTAGTCTGTGGCATCACCTCGAGGCGATGGATGCCACTATTGGTGGGACAGAGACACGTGGACATTTGGTTTCCAACCACTTCTTTCCACTGCCTGTGCCCTCAAATATAATTTTGGCTCTAAACCAAAGAAGTGGTGGTGGAGAGTTGGCTCCCTACAGTAACAGCTGGCCCATGTCTGAGGCATCACATTAGATGATGTCACTGATCTGACACTAATCATGTGTCTGGCTATCTGCTTTCAGTCGAGTCATCAGATCCAGTTGCCTTCAGCAACACGTCACTTTTATGTCTGCTGATTGTTCCACAGCTCAAGGCTGGGGTTGTTTTTTTTATTTTTTTTTATTACATAACACAGTAAATGCTGTGGATGAGGAGTCAGGGTATTTTTAATGGACACCTTACAATAAGTGTGCTAATGCACAGAAAATACAAGTCAAAACCTTCCAGAGCTAGCACTTAACAGAGAACAAGCATCTACAGCCATGCTAGCAGCTCTGTGAGGCTGTACTTAGGCACAGCAGTGCTTTGAGTTAAATGCTAATGTCAGCATGCTAAGATGCGCATAATGACAATGCTAACATGCTGATGTTGAGCAGGTATAATGTTTACCATGTTCGCCTTTATATTGTATCGTGTTAGTATGGTAACATTTGGTAATTAGCACTAAACTTAAACTATAGCCGAGGCTCAGTAGGTTTTCAAGTGTTTAGTCATAAACCCAACTATTGGGCAAATAGAACTTTTAAACTGATGATGGCGTTAGACAGAAAATCCGAGGTGCACAACAGTTTTTACAAATCATCCTGAGGGGGACAAGAATGTATGTGCCAAATTTCATTGTAATCCATCCAATAGTTGTTGAGATATTTCACTCAAAGCCACGCAATGAGTGAAATAATTTTCCTGTTAATGGAAAAGTCAATGAACCAAAGTCCAAAACCAAACTTAGTAGGATTCATCCCCTGCGCACCATCGATGTCTGTACCATGTCACTGGCATGACTAAAGTGCTAAGTATCAGTGGATGCAGTAATTCACTTTATACAAATATTGATGCTCCTTCAAGTGAGATATGACCATTTTAATTAGAGCCGACCGATTTATCGGTCAGCCAATATTCTCAGCCAATATTGGCCTATCGCAGATATAGCAGTATTCGCATATATGTTACCTGATATGCGGCGATATTTAACTGCTCGCTATTTAGTATATTAAGCAGAAAGAAAGGCCTGTGTTGTCATATTGGTGCCACTACAAAGTTTATCCAGCAGAGTTCACTGTCACTACATTATCAAGCAGTGTAACATGAGAGACAATAAGCTGCTCTCAGGAATTTGCGCCATGCCAGTAAAATGCAGTTGGTGTCATGAAATGTAACAGCCAACTACCAACATAAACCACCATGTTCTGAACAGACACATTACAAACACTAATAAAATAACATTTGCATTTTGGAGCATAAAACAGTTAACTTAACAAACTGCTTTCAGCACTAGGCTGTGCATGCTGGGAAATGTGTAAACATGTACTCTCTACATGTAGTAGAGTGCCGTGTGCACAGCTGAGCAGACGTAGTGGAGTCAAAGCAGTGTGTTCACGGTAAGTTGCTAACTAGTTTGTGAAATACATTGCTGGAAATTTAATAAACAATAAACCCATAATTTCCCCCTTTCAATATAACTCTAAAATAAACCTGTCCCTGACAACAATCACATCACTCATAGTTATCACAACTGTTTACTGTATTAGCAAGGTAGCTAGCCAGCTATAGTTTGTCAGTCAGTAGCAGATTGAAAGGTTAGCGTCAGAGCATCTCTTCATCACTCAGACGACGTGCGGTGGTGGTTTGAGTCTGTTGAGTGTTGACTTCACACTACATTACCGAGTTGGTGAGATGCAGTACTGGCAAGTAAATCACGTCAGGAGCCTGCTTTTTCACCGAGTACAGAGGCGCTGTTTATCTCTTGACTTGGCATCAGTGAACCATGAGTTAATGTTTGTGACAGTTACATTAACAAAAATCGTTTCTGATTGGAGCTCAATTCATTGAAAAAATGGTTCAGAATCTGAACAAAGCTGTAGCATGAATCTCATAGCTTGATAGAGTAAGTTAGAGAATATGTGGTTAGTAGAGAGCAGTGGTGGAATGTAACTAAGTACGTTTAATACTGTACTTTAGTACAATTTACAAGTACTTGTACTTTACTCGAGTATTTCCATGGTATTTTCTGCTACTTCAGCAATTGACTGACACTGAACAATACTGGTGTTTGTTTAGCTACTTATTTTATTTATTCTTTATTCAAATGGTCAGCAATTGACTGATACTGAACATACAGTATTGATGTTTATTTAGCTATTTATTTAATTTAAATTTTTTTATTTTCTCAGTGTTCATTTCTAAAATTGGTTGACAATGTATGTTAAATATTTTAACATGTTAAAGAATATTAACTTTCTAACTATTCTTTAATAAAGTTATTTGTTTAAGACAAGAGCCTTCTGAGTATATTTGCATAGTCATATCGGTGCGAAATTGGTGCACAATCCACATAGAAAAGGTCTGTTGTCATTCCGGATCAAAAATTTTATATATCTGCCGCCATATCGGTAATCTGTGAGTGTTTCCCTTCTAACATTGGAATCGGTCTCCAGAATCCCATATTGGTCGGGCTGTAGTTTTAATCTATCATGTTACAGTCCTGTAGTGCCTCCTATGGACGAAATATCAAATTTTGGTAAGTTCGCTGATGTTGATGTGTGCATGCCCTCTATTTTATGTTTAGAGAAGACTGGGTAACATTTATAGAACGAGTTGTGAAAATTGTGTTCTAAAATAGTAGAGAATCTGTGTAGGTGTAATATCTATATTAAGTGTAGAATTTGTCTTTCACACCTCACAGTTCAGGAGTTGCATCTAAGTGAAAACATAATGCTTGATAAATAATCACAAACTGTAGGTGAAAATAATCAGTTCCTTCCTTGGCCCATGGTTTTCCACCAAATTCCATTAAAATGTGCCAAGTCAGTTTCGAAATATAAACCAACAAACCAACAGACAAGCAGACAAACTGGACTGAAAACACAACATTGTTGGCAAATGCAATAAAAGGAGCATCAGGTAATCTATGACCTCTATCACAATACCAGCAGAAGTAGACTCTTCCTGAATGTGAACTCTTGAAACTTCCGTGATGCATTTTATGTACTGTGGTTATTCACTGCCTTAGTGTGAGAACAAAATACTCAAGGATGGAGGGAGATATAGTTTGGCAAAGTTAAAAATTCAACTGCAAATGCATCAGATGTTGCCTTCACTGGTGAGAATGACTAGGCAGTCTCAAAATTCATTGCAGTGATGACGCACCATGTCCAAGCAGTCTACAGCACACTCTATTCTACATCACACTCTATTATAAGCTGCTGAGATGGAAGCACTTACCAAACCCTTTGTGGAAAATATCAGCATTGTGACAGGCCTCAGATTTCAGCTTAATTCTTTACTCACTAGCAAAGCTGAAAATACGCTGCTAAGAACTAAAGCCAGATTCCATGAAGATGGTGAGAGATGGACCTAAACTTTTAGCATGTAAATTAAAAAATGTAGAAATGTAAAGATAATCACAGTAACCTGGTGTCAAATGATGAAAAAATAAACCATATCTTTAGGGCGTATTATTAAAAAAATCTGTACCAATCAGAATCCGCTGCTCTCCAGTGCACAGCTGCCTTCTATTAATACTGACGAGAGAAAGATGCTGGAAAATGACTTAACAAGCGAGGAAATAAACATAGCTATTCATCAAATGGCCCCTAGGAAATTGCCTGGCCATGATGGTCCCTCTAAGGAATGATATGCAATGTTTCATAAGAAACTCACAACCCTGCCTTTGGCTCATTTTAATGTCATTCAAGAAAGAACATTTTGACATTTCTAATACAGCATCTATAATTGTGATTCCCAAAAAAGATAAGGACCTAAGTTTATGTGAGAGCTGGCGCCCTCTATCAATATTGAATTGTGATATTAAAATCTTGGCTAAGATACTAGCAAATAGATTGGTGAAAGTGATGAGTAGTGTATCCAGACCAAGTTGGGTTTATAAGAAATCATTTTGAAGTCAATAATATAAGGCTCAATATAAAGTGGTGCTCAGGTACCTCCCCCAGTCCTACCATTGCTTTGTCTTTAGATGCAGAGAAGGCATTTGACAGGGTGGAGTGGGGGTATTTATTCAACATTTTGAAGTCCTATGGGTCCCTTTTTAATCAGATGCATCAGAAGCTTAAATTCAGGGGCTAATGCCTCAATCACCAAAAATGGCCGGGCACCCCTCAGTTTTAAACTCCAGACCAGGGACCAGACAGGGTTGCCCTCTTTCCTCTTTGCTGTTTGTTCTGGCCCTTGAACCTTTGGCTATTGCTACAAGAGAGTATGAAAACATACATGGCGTCACTATAGCTAAAGAGGTTAATAAGATTTCCTTGTACGTGGATATATTTTCCTGTTTCTTACTCAGCCACAGCCATCAATCAAGAGGCTCTTCGATATTAAAGAGTTTTTCTCATCTATGCTAAGTATGTTGCTAATTCCAGTGCGACAATCTATAAAATCAAGTTAATAAACTTAGAACTAGCTTTATATGGAACGGGACGAAAGCGTGTTTTAGGCTTGTAACCCTGCAAACACCAAAAGACAAAAGAGGGTTTAACCTGCCAAATATTCAGTTGTATCATTGGGCTTTCACACATTTTTGAAGTTAGTTAGTTCTAGACACCTGAAACCATCTTGGGCCAGTATTGAACAGCAATCTGTCATACCCAGTCATTTAAAGCATTGCCTTTTATCAAACATCGCAGTAAAGATCTTCCTCAACCATGCCTAAGCTTTATGTACTATATTTGGAAGAAGCTACATAGATATGCAAATGAGTTCTACAACACAGTCCCAGTTGATACCATTTTGGGATAACCCATCTATAACAGCAGGGAGTAAAATCATTAGATGGCATCATTTATATGGGGATAAGATTGATAAAGTAGCTGATCTTTATAATGATATAGGGTTCAAATCTCAGAAATCTCCCCAAAACAAATACCTTGTTGGAGGTATCTCCAGTTGGTAAGTGCAGTCATTTCTTTTAGGAATCAAGCAAAAGAGCCACCCAAAGCCTCCTATTGGGATAAACTAGCAAGAGATATCTCTCAATTAAAAAGCAAAAATATCTATAAAGTATTATAAACAAAATATCATTTAATTTTCCAGCTCCGGGCCATGGATTTAAGATGTGATATAACAAATGAGGAATGGAAGACTCCCAATAGGATGTTCGGTTGTTGTTGATTTGTTTTTTGTTACCGCTGTTATACTCTTGCTAGTTTGTTTGCTGGCTCTTTGGAATTGCCTGACTGGGTATCTGTATAAGAAACATTAAGTGTTGAATAAAAAAATTAAATTATATATATATATATATATATATATATATATATATATATATATATATAAAACGAGTAATTACCCTGAGGCTGTCAGGTTTTCCATATAATATTATAGGCGGGCTGACATTTGTTGTGATGATATATCTTGTATGTGTGTATCTATCAGTATGTATAGGTACCTTGTTGTTGTGTTTGCTCCGTGTTCATTGTTGTTTAGTCTGTTTTCTGTTAAAAAAGGGGGTGGGGGAAAAAAGGGTAATCTGGGTTCTTTCCATTTTCCCATTCCTATTTCTTCTGGCAGTGTTGCACGTGCTACTAATGCAGACCTTCACTGACAATCGGTGTGCAGCCTGGGCTTGTGTGAGCTCAACCCTGACTGTCCCTCACACACCCCGGGGCTTTGTGAAAAATGAGACCATGGAGAATGAGATAATAACATTATGGAATGGGAGTGTGTGGATTTGCGGCGAACTTAGTGAGTATGTGCTTTAGCGCGTGCATGTGTAGACTGTGTGGAACATAATTGTGTCCTCCCATGTGTAAAAACTATCAATCAGGTTCCCTTAATGTTGTGTCATTATGGGTAAATTAAAATTCTCCAGTGATCGATAGGGTATTGACTGTCATATTATGTGTGTGCATAATGATTCATCCTTTTAAACTCATTTCATTCCCAATTTATTCTGCATATTAAGTTTTTGTTTGTGTGTCCAATGGGAAGCAACGAGATGGGCAGACTCTCAATATTTTTGAAAGCATGGTCAGATTACAAAATGGAAATGAGTTTACTGTTCACACCTGAATTAGCATTGTGTGCTGTCAGATAGCCTGATAAGACAGTGAATGGTTCCCCTTGGACTGCTGTCTGCGATTCTGCATGTTAGCTCATTCACACATGCCAGAGCTGCTGAAGGTCTCTTTCTCCAACCAGGCCTGATAATTGTCATGAATCAGTGTAAGTTATGTGTTATAACAAAATATTAGCATGAGGACAGACCAGACAAAACAAAGCAACTGGAGAGGCCATGTCATATTTATAATTACACACAGTAACTGTTTAGTTAAAAACCTTTGTTAACAAAAGTGCATGCTGTATGAGTAATGCAGTGTGCTCATTTTAAGACAGCTAAAACCCTGCCTATACGTCACTGGTTTCACTATAATACACGCCAACAATCATTTTCTAACATTATGAGTCACTTATTGCTATTATGTTTAAGTTATAAATGCAAATCCTCATTTTTGGGCTTTTGCAGTCTCTACTGTATAATTTTGAATATGGCAACATATCATTTATGCGAGACTTAAGCACTGCCTTTGACTGTATGATTTTATTTTCAAAACTCCCATTTTGTGCCAAATCATGGAGTGTCAACTGGTCTTCATTCCATACAGTTTCCCAAAAGCTTCATAAGGATGTGTTTGAAAATCCTTCTGGCTTTATTACAAAGTGCTATTCATAGGCACCGAGACTGCAAGCGAAAGTGTGTACTCCTGAGTGTGTGTTGGGTTTTTTCTTTGTTTCTGTGTGTGTCGGGTTCTGTGTAATTGTGCGCATGACACAGACACAGTGTATGTGAGTGAAACTGAGTGAGGCAGACAGATAATCTCTACCTGCCATTCAGTCTATACGATTCCTTGTAAGTGCTTCCTTATTTCTCATTAGGACTTAAGCATGAGAGGAATTAGTGACACTGAGTGAAAGCTATGCCTGCTTTAATAATATTGCTGATCCAATTGAACAAGACCGGATTATGTTAATATAATCATAATGCACCCAACTCAACATAGCTTCACTGAATGTCCGCCTTGTAAATGACCTGTTCTAGCTCAGTAATTAATATGGTTCAGACAGTGATGACACAATGTTGTGCCATGAGAGACACTGATATATTTCATCACCTCAAGTTTTATCTTTTTCTGTAATTCTGTTATACTACTTCTGCATATCTAAAGCATTTTACATTTTACAATTGCATTGGTGAAAGTGAGTCTGGTGATTTTATTAGATGAGTTTGTGCAAATCTTTGCACTAAGATGGCTAAATGTATATTGCTTGCCTCTCTGCAATAAATTGGTTACCTCTCTCTGAATTGGTTGTGAAAGGTTGTTCACTTTTGAAAAACCTGTTCAATACTGTGAGGTGTGTAAATTGTGTGCATGACACAGACAGAGTGTGTGAGTGGAGCTCACAATGTTTGAACCCACTAGAAAACATCAAACAATAGAAAACTGAAGAGTAAATACAATTCTAGTGACAGAAAAGAGAAAAGCAGAATGAAAATAGATAACGGACTTTGTTTATGGATTTTATTGTGGATATCTAGGGGGATGAATAAAAATGTGGGAAAGATTATATACTGCCGTTGACAGTGCAGTGTCAGCTTGTTTTTCTTGCATACAGTATCTTGATTTCTTTTCTTTGCCTGCCATCTTTCAAGTGAGGTGATTACCATGTCAAGGCAAAGAGGAAAGTTTGAGAGCGAGAGAATAAAAGAAGTGAGAGGTGGTTGTACGGTAACAAGATAGCAATTTAATGATGGGGTGTAATGCTGCAGTGACACATGTAATGGCCTCTTCACATCTCAAAAAACACCAAATTAATACAAAGTGATGGTATGAATGACTCTTGTAGCCTAACAGTCACATAATGTTATTTAAACTGCACTGTATGAAAGAAAAACCCCTTTCTAATATTTACAGTGAAATTGCAAATATCAGCAGCACTGAAATTGTAGACGTAATTATAACATTATGGTCATTTTGACAGTTACCTTAGTGTTTCCAGGTAGAACACACAAAGTTTCCTTTCAATAGCTGTGTTTCATTAGTAGTTCCACTTCCCCTCAGCCTTTGGTGTTATGCAACAGCATATGTCGCACGGAGGCCACTTGGAGAGCAGAGGGAAAGTGGGCGGGGGAGGACCCGGGGATTTAAATGGAATGCACTTGCCCTTGTAGTCAGTAGTCACGATGGATTGCCAGTTAGGTGTGCAGCGCTTTATTGTGCCTTGCAGGTACTTCACAATAACTACCGATGCCTTTCAATGAGGCAACTGCATTTCTTTCGGATGACTGCATTACGTTGGCATTTGGTAAGTAGGCTTGCAATTTCAGAAATGTCTCGATAGTTTAGAAAAGCAGCATAAATTCTGTAGCCTACAATACAATATTGGAGATATTGGGGGGGGGGAACACATAGCTTGTTGACGTCATAGCAGAAATGACGAGATGCAATGCACAGTGGTTGATCTGCAGCGCTGAGTGACCATCGTTGATGACTTGCTCCCTCAGCCGGTCGATCTCACGAAGATCACTTTAGTTTTCCAGAGAAATGGAATGACACTTGTTATGGCAGTGGGGATTCCCCCCCCGAGGGCAAGTGCTTAGGGGAAGTCAAGAAGGGCATGTTGAACGACTAATGAAATGCAGCTAATGTGTTGGCCCGTTTCAAAGACAGTATCCACTGGTTACTTCGATGGAGTAGAAACTTTAGCAACACCATGCACCAATTAAGAACTCAAGAAACAAACAGCACAATTAAAAAATCTTTCCAAAAGCAAAACAAAGGCACCACCAAACATTTTCAATAAATTTCATGTAAACGTTGTTGATATAAAAATATGCTACTTTATTTTTTTGACACTCAGTAGTGTCTAGAAAGACACTAAAATAACTTTTACCAACTGGAATGCGTGGAGTGTTTTGATGCAAGTTAGCTAGCTAGCACCACCACTGCAGCAAAGTTTCATGGTCTTATTATTTATTCTGAAAATGTTTCCCCAAATTTGATGTCTTTGGAGAGTAGCCCCATGTCGGAAAGACATAGATGAGAATGCTTGGGGACATTGTTCCATGTTTGCTTTGGTAGCTTGATGAGCTGAGATGAATACACTACATCCGCCATGTTTATCGAATGGAATGTCACCCAATGCAATGGTATGGCATTTTTATGTGTTTTTAACTGTTTTAACAACCCAGATTGCTCTTTTTTATGTCCAATGCCAATGTTTATAAAATTCTCAAGTTCTACAATATCTGCGCATGGCAACTATGTTATGCTAAAGGTAAAGATTGTGGTTAAGGCTGATAAAATATGTTCAAGCTATAATTAGGATACTGGGCTGGAGTGCCTACATATTCATGTATAGGCCAGGTGTTCATGAACCTACACGATAACCTGTATCCTTGATTTTTTTCTGAGCAATTTGTAACTTGGCTTTCTCTTATGGTGAGAATAGTGGTGAGATTACAATTCTGTAAACACAGTAGTTCATTAACCTGCCCATATGTCTCAAGCTTAAATCCAATCCCATGATCACTGTTCTGTGTTTACCCCAAAGGGTAACCCTTTAGCAGGCCTGTGGTCATTAGAGGCCCTGAGCAAACACAAACCCTACTGTAATTTCCATTTTTGACCTGCAGGAATGTCAGTGCACATGTCAGAGCAGAAAAAACAAAACAACAGCCTGGCGCAAATTTCCCATCTGGCTTCAGGCCTTAATCTGTAACCAGGGACAGTTGAGGACACATTCTCTCCTGTATTTACAAACCTGGATTCTCCGTATGGCAGGCCGCAAAGGACTAATTAACACAAGTTTCTATTTTGGTGTCGGTCAAGAAAGCAAAGTAGTATTGCACTGGGAGATGTTGGAGCAGTGTACATAGAGCTCTGCAGGGTAAATATAGTGCAGCCTTTACAGATCCATGCTTTGCTGCCCCTAACTGTGGTGCAGTGACGCTCACTGCACTGTTGAAGGTAATTAACAAGAAGAAACAATTTAATACATCAGGCCACTTTTTGAGGCCCATAAGTTGTTGTACTGTCTGAAATACCGCTCACTTTATATGACAATAAATGCTTTATTCTGGATGATGATATGGATACATGACAAAATGTGACTAATACCCGGGCTGAACATGACTATAAAGTGTTACAGCAGATTCCCTCTTGTCCCTGATCAAATGATATCTAAACTGCCTCTGTGAAATAGAAATTTGGCACTTAAATGACCAGTTTAAAGGTTTTCAACCCTATCTGAATGTAACTGTTGTAGGATGGCATGCCTTTTCTATTAGACTTGTAGTATCTTTCCTTTACAGAGAAAGACACTCTGAAACCTGACTTTTAAAATCAGGTCAAGTGTACATTTTTCATTTAGTTTGCCAAAGTTAGAAATGGCTAAAACAGGTAAATCAAACAGAAGAGGGGGAACAAAAGACTTTTAAATGTAGGGTCAGGTGGGGGACGTCTTAATATGATAGGTAATGATTTTAATGTTTTTTACAGCTTGTCTACACAGGTGGCGTTTCAGCTGTATTTTTTAGTCCTCCATGTCACTTTCACTGAAGCGTAATTTTAGGCTTCAAGTCTATTTTCTTTCGTTTATACGTGCGTAACTACATTGAGTGTGTCTTGGAGTGCTGCCAAAAAGCGGATGACCTACACAAGAGTACTGTGCCTAAACACATTCTGTGTGTAGACACTGTCAGAAGATGGACTGATGAAGACTGAATTACCAAGTGACAAGGAAGGCAACTGACCCGGGCTCCAGATCCCTTGGGTCCTCAAAAGATCCAGGTTCATTGCATGTCACTTGGTTTTGGTAATTTGACTATTTGCAAATTTGTTAGGGAATTTGCACCACTAAACAATACAATACAATATCAGTTAAAGTGGGTCCTGCGTACTTAGTTAGTCTTGTAGAACGATCCTGTCATAGTCTAGTTTTAAGACCTTTATTGTTGTTAATACTGTGTTCACATGGTGCAAATTCATGGAAAAAAAGTTTGTCTAAACAAATCATCACACACTTTACTCACAGGAAATGTGGTTAGTATTATACTAGCATAGGAGTGCTGGTTGCTCTTTAGGTATGTTTGCTTATAATGTACATTCCATGTGCAGTCTGTGATGTGCACTGTACCTGATACAAAATGCACAGAGGGCAGTATGTGGACAATGGGGTTCACTGGGGCCCAACATCCAATTTTTGCTCCCTCTCCCACCCCCCAAATTGTTAATCCTGCCATGATCATGACCTCATGCTTGAGCAAAATGCTTGGTTTTCAAGTTCAGAAAAGATTTTGATGACACAATGTAATGGTACTTTCATCCAAAGGGAATCCTCAGCTTCTAGCCACGACAAAGAGGCACAGACTGCTTTGAATGCAAGGTTTGCTGTGATATTCGTGAAGACTATTAAGCATATGCCTTTGCATTAGATACATCTACAAACCTTTTGATTTACAAAAATTGTAAATCAAACCAATGACAATAATATAATCTGTTGAAATGCTATGATGTAGATGAAGAGTATGCATCTGAGCAGGCTATGAACACAGCTTGTATCTGCTTAGACACCCACGAAACATGCCACTCTATTACTAACATCCAGCCTGTACTGTATGTGGCAGTGCCAGACTGGCAGATGGGTTGGCCACCCAACGACCTCTGACATTCAACCTTCAGAGATGCAAGGCCATGGATTCTGTCCAGTGGTCTTCATCATTCTCAAATGTTCTGCCAAAATGATTGCAGGGTGCTTGAGCCAACTTGGGCCAGATGCTGTCTCAAAGGAGACCATATGACTTCAGCTGATATCCCAACAGATTTCCTTGGTAATACAAGACATTTTAGGATTGATACTGCAAACAGTTCTGTGCCTTAAAACAGCAGCATATTTGTGGCATCACACTTCTTTTTCTGGCATGCAGAAAATACTATGTGCACATACCGAAACGAACCTCATCTGTGTGCATCATCGCAACCTAATCTGGGTTTTCTCGAGCTGACTGAAAAAAAAGACTCTTCGACAACATAACAACACATTTCTGTACTTAAGATACGTGTTCTTAACACAAATGGTCTAGTCAACATGAGATAACAGGATGATGTATAATCAAGTAGATTCCCTGATTGTTTCTCAACCAAGTTTTGTTATGGCTGCACCTTTAATCAGCCGAGCCTATTGTGTCAGTCGTTTGACTGCCTTTGTTCATTTAATGGCCAAACCCTGATTCACAATAGAAAATTATATTTTTGAAGAGCAGGCTAATTAACGCTGCTTATTAGAGATACGTCAACACGGGAATAACAATACAAAAGGGAAGGCTAGAGGGGTTTGGGATGCATGCTGTGACATATCAGAGGTTTCATACATGAGTTGAAACTTTGCATAAAGGGGTGTCAAAATTGAAAGCGAGAGAGAGAGAGTAAATTTAAAAAGCACTGGAGGTTCTTATAACATAATAAGTCCTTACTGAAAAACAATGACTCTAAAATAAGAACAACTGTAGTCAGTGTAAGGAAATGGCACTGGCCTTGAGGCAAGGTGTCATTAGTCCTGAGGACTTATACAATTAGGCTTTTTATTTAAAGCATGGGCTATCGCTTAGAAACATGAGGGCATTGATATTCATAATAAATTTGGTCTAGTGTGACAGAAACATACCAATATGTAACAATTTGTGTGTGCCTCAGGAGAGAAGCTTTTTATCATGAGCACTTATACTGTGTACTTCCTAATCTATACAAGAGGGGAATATCATTTTTGAAGTGCATCTGATTTGTCTCCAACACCATGCTGTCATGTTGGTCCGTGGAAGACTGAGCCACTTGCTCAAGCAAACAAGGCTTTGATTGACATTCAGTTTAATGTAGAAATGCAACACATGGAGGATCTGGTAAACATGCTTTCCTTCCAATGTTGGAATAGAGTGCCTTACCGGGGTGGTTAGGTTGAGACAGCAATGGAGGTTGTTATTAGTGGGAGAGAGAGGAAAAACAACACCTTCTTGACACAGACATAGTTGCTGATATTGCCTTGTGATTCCTCTCCAAATGAAAAAAAAACACTTTTTATTTTACCATGCCCAGCAACAACCATGTTTAACTCTTAAGATCTACTTAAAGGACACAAACAAGCAAAAAAAAAATGAATGAAAAGAAATAAATGAGAAAAAGTAGGCATAATAATAAGTAAATAAATTACTGCAGAGCTAAACATATAAAACAGATCAAATAGG
Source organism: Siniperca chuatsi (assembly GCF_020085105.1). NCBI lineage: Eukaryota > Metazoa > Chordata > Actinopteri > Centrarchiformes > Sinipercidae > Siniperca > Siniperca chuatsi. The sequence continues at coordinate 10,996,980 of NC_058063.1, forward strand.
AAGCACAAGATCTCAAATTGGGTGCCCACTGTCCCTCAGCACACACTCAAACACTCACACCTTGTCTAGTGAAGTGAGCATCTGATGCTTGGCTGCAGAACTCATAGAACAGAGAGGCAGGGGAAGAGAGAGAGGACACCTTAATGTGCCTTCACCATATGCTGCTAGCTACTGATGGATACCGCTCTCCCCAGGCACTGGAGCAACTTATCGCGTTTGCTGGTGACACTGCCACCGCTGATAAAGTTAAAGATAAGCCATCTGTTTGTAACAGCAGCCCAGCTTCACTTGCAGGGATAGGGGCGTTCAAGTGTACCTGAATCTGTGTGGTGTGTCCACCTAAATTACTGTTGCCCAACATCCTTAAAGCACCTGTATGTGCATAGTATGGATAGTAACATGTGTGGTCATCTGCCATGATGCCACAATGTAAGCAGATTTCTCAGAGGCGGCTATAAAAGTGAATCTGTCACTCAAGTCTAATTACTGTAGAATATATGCAAAGACACACTAACAAGCTATCAGACACATTTCTTATTAACAACTTACCCAGCAGTAGTTGGTCTTTAAAAAAAAGAGGGGAAAAAACCAACATACAGCAACTTTAAGCTCCCTCAAGAGCTTTTGATAATGCCAGGAGGCTTTTGACACATGCTTGAGAAACTCACCATTAGTGAAATGGCCCGTTACCCAGAGGGCACAGCTAAAAGAAAGAAAGCGCTTACATTAAGACCCACCACAGGAACAAGCTATGGTTGTTCTCTAATGGTTTGGGGTTATGACTGCTCGCTTGCTCTCCATACAAGCATTCCTATGAGTGCTGTGAACTTGAGAGCATTGCTATAAAATATATGCTGTTACATACACATTTGACGTATCCATTCTCTCTCTGTACAGAGTAGGAGGACAACACCTTTATACACAAAATAAAATTATAGGTATGCACATGATTATCAAAAACCATATGATTCTAATTAAGCATTCTTCTTGATATTTTACAGTATATAGCAGCATTTTTCCAGGGCATGAGAAACCCAGATGGAGACTTGAAAGTGTTGTATTATCCATGAATAGCATTGTTCTTGTCCTCTGAGAGATGAATAAACCAAAACCATTTCAGAAGGATCCACTCCTGAATATTACAAAGCTACCAGTGCTTTGGATACTGTCCGGGCTGGCCTTTTATAATTTTTACCATGCATAAATCTACTTTTAGACTTCAACTGCGTAATGGTATTTGCTTAACTAAGCAGCCAGCAATTACTCTCTTCTCTGCCAGTGTCATATCACTGATCAAGTGTGGCTCAGTTCCTGTCTGAGAGGAGGGCTGCCAGACATAATGCAATAATAACTGGTGCACAGCTTGTCTAAGAGAATCAAGGTCCTATTTCACTGCTGCTGATACTGGGATGAACTCTTTGTGCTCTTTCATTCTCCTTAGCTCTGAAGCCCTTGAGCATAATGAGCCAATTGAAATTCCTTGCCTATAGCTTTGTATTGAAGAGTGTATGAACAAAAAACATACTGGACATTTCTACTCCAAGTCAAAAGACTGGGCTTCAAGGATTATCTAAGACAGAGACATGCTTTTGACTTATTGCTCTATGACAGGGACAGAAACAACTGCCTGTACCAAAATTTAAGGGAGAGATAAGAGAGACTTTGCCGAGGGAGGTATCTGAAAGTTCCCACAGTAGTGGTAAAGTATAAAACAGATATTCAAATCTTTATCTCTTTTCTCACATCAGCGGCACAGCGGAATCCGGCTCCAAAGTGAATTTAGTGTTAATTAATAGTTACTGAATGCCTGGAAATGGGAATAAAATTTGAGTTAAATGAAGAAAGCTATTCCACACCACTTAGTGACTGCATCTGCGATGGCCACTACTATCTTATGATAAACATCTTGAAAGCGTCCATTATCTAGATATTATTTAAAGCTTTCACTGTAACAGGTGGCTTTAATGTGAAATGCTGACCTTGAAAGAAGGTAAATGCATCAACTAGATGTGATATGTTAAAAATCTAACCGCTTTTAGTCTCGACAAAGAGCACTCCTCTTATCCGACATAGTGGACGCGAACCTGCACTGCTCCCCCACAGATGCCTAGTGTGATGTTTGACAGATTTCTCCCTCTCCAGCTAGGCCCACAGTAAATGTCCATCTGGCAGCTTCCCATGGGTACTTATTATTCTCAGCTAGCCAGGGGTTTTCTGTTTCCGAGCAGTCAGCCAGCACTTGCCTCAAAGAGTTGAGAGCCGGACCAGAACTGCTTGCAGATGCTCTGCCGGGTAGCCAAACTGTGCTAGTATAGTGGCATGGCACTGGGTTTTCAATTACACAATGAGGTGGCAGTCTCCCAAAACTGTCCGAGTACGAAAAGTCAAGTGCATTGAGAACAACTATGTATCTGAGACAAATCACGAGCCAAGTAAGAGTAATGTTAAGGTATACCAGTTTTCTTATTTGTCCAATACACTTGCTCCACCTTGGAGATGAGATGATTGATTTCCCCCTCATAAACAGATGTCAGAGCCATGGGTAGCGTTGAAAGGTCCTGCTGTCCTGGTCTGAGACCCTGCTATGGTGGATTCACTCATGCAGTTGACCTCTATCACACTCCTGCAGCCTGCTGAGTGTCTTAGCCTGCTGTCTAGTAACAGTCTGACAAAACATAGGATGCTACACTCATCTTAGCATTCAACAACTAGGGTTGTTTTCCCGCTGAGTTCGTTTGTTCCCCATTTCACTAAGCCTGCTGGTCTTGTGCTTGATTCAACCTTGTTTACTGATGATACAGTCTGCGGTTTGGCTGTTTAAAGCCATTGCCAGGAAAAGTAATTGCCGCTATTTTGACATATAAATGAAGAACAATTTGTATCCAGTGGGAGAGCTACGTGAGCACAACTGACCACTACAGACCAAAAAGAAGTTAAAAGGTGAAAATGTTACTGGTATCAAGTCAGGATAGAATGTTATTCCCTGCTGTGAGGCATTTTACCTTTAACATTTTACTGCTAAACCGTACATACTTATCATCAACCGGTAAATCCACTTTGTACTTTACAGGACGGTGTAGTCCCTCATTCGTCCAGGAGTGTTCTATCGTAGAAAAGGTTGACTACGACTGAAACCTTTTCTACGTTTGTACTTTACATTACATTATTTTAATTTTATACGTATACCCACTTGGTACTTAAGTTATCTTACCTGTATTATAGTGTATTGTATTTTTTTGCTTAGTACTTCTATTCCTGTGTGCATTGACTTGATAGTGAGCAACTGTAACAAAAGAGTTTCCCCTCGGGGATCAATAAAGTATTTCTGATTCTGATTCTACAATTGAACAGTGTCATTAATGATATCTGACACATGAATTTCCTGTGGAATTACAGATCATGTTCTGACTGCACAGGAGTGTACTGCAGTTCAACTGATCTCAGACCAACTTATTTCGGTTGACTCCGGTACATCCTCTTGGTGTATATCTGGGTTCGGAAATGGCATTCATGTAACCACATTTCATTCATGTAACTGCTCATGGATTTGGACTGAACTGCTGGTGTGAAAGTGCCGTACGTCTCTTGAGCCTGCTTAAGAAGAGGGAAGTTGGAGTATATGCCACACCACTGCTGAAGACATGAGTTAACCATAGAATGAGTATAGTGAAAAAAGATTAGAAGGTCCCTGAGAGACGTTTGTTGAGTTATTTGTTGAGAACAGGACATCCAAGGCTATGTCACCACATGAACACTGTCAGTGTCCACAGTACCAGGGGTTTCATGTTGACATGTGGAGTGGAGAACAGTGGAAGGGTTCACAGCTTAACATATGAGAGATTTCCACACACTCACCACCAGTGTGGAAACAGACACCATCCGTGCTATGCTTGTTTAAGTCAACACTGCCGGCGTATTCTTTGAACAATCTGGGCCATTTGATTCTCATTTGAATAAAATTCAAATTGAAGGCACAGAGCACACAATCCGCTTGCCAGAATAAGCTACCATTGTGTATTCTCATGCACACATGTTGGAAAATGGGATGGGTGAGGATTGCAGAGCATTGCATACCTTACTAAGCAAACAGCAGCATCTTGGTGCCGCTTCGACTCCTCCCCCTCCTCTAACTCTTTTCCATATTTATGCATTCACATCACTCCCAAAGACACATGACAACTCAAACATGACTCTCACTCTTGAGAACAATGCTATGAAAAATGAAATGAGTCTTACCTAAAGTGGAATAGTTGGTTACATCTGTAAGCAGGCCATTGGGGAATAGAGGGGGAAGGGGGAAATAAGAGGGAGAGAAAGAGAAAAAAGAAACGTCAGCAAATTACAATGTACAGCAAGCTAAACTTCAATGCAGGCGGAAGCTGTCACTAACTCCCCTGAAAAATGATGGTGTCCCAGCATTGCACAGACTGGGGGTTAAGAATAGTCCCTGTCAAGAGGGGGACATCATTTATTAATCGAGGGACATGAAACGTGTGAGATAGTCTCCCCCGAGTATCCAAAGTTTGCACAACTTGCATTAATACTTGTCAGTGTTTCAAGATTTTGAGGGTGGAGGGAGAGAGGGTGTAAGCAGAAACCTTATCTATTACCAACAAGTCTTTGCCTTTTTTTGCACCAGTGTAACATAACCACCAAACAAACAAATGTTTGCTCACACAAACCTATACCAAGGTGTTCCCCTCTCTCCATATGTCTCTGAGGTAATTTAGTAGCCCTAAGATATCTCTCTCACTGTGTGCTTCGACCTTTGCTACATTTCCCCAAGCTTGTTAGTTTGACGTCCACGGCTCCAACGGCATAATAAAATGACAGTTCTGCACTACCCACAAAGACCTTAGGGTGGCCCCAGCACAAACAATGAACCAGTACGCTGAAAAAAAGCAAGATTTAGCCCCATTTTCACTGTCACTGGTACCTGACATTCATATTTCCAAAGATTTATAGAAAGGAATATTATAAGACCTGCACCCACACTCTTCCACTTTTCTGTACCAACTCTCTGGCAGCCTGAGAAATACATACTGGATTTCCATTACAGCACGCTTTTTTACAATTAAAGTGGTCCCTCTACGAATGTTCTCTTCTAAAGTACATTTTTGCTTTTTTGTAAATGTGCAATAAAACAAGGAAATGGAGTGAACTGACAATAACTGGGTGTAGAGTGAGGGAAATACTAGACTCAGGACTAATTCCATTGCTTACAGTGCAGTTGTGTTGCTGAGCAGAATTTGCCAGTAATATGATTTATCACTGATGATGTCTATCCCCCTGCATTCATTTACATTTTTGGTGTGCATGCAAACAAATTCCAATGGGATCCAACGATGGGGGAATGTGATTACAATATCTGTTTTGCACGTGAGAACAAATCTGTTTTCAGGGAGAGGGGGGAAGACTGGGGTTCATTCTCTGGGACGCTCATTACCATTCTGTCTGACAAACATTCACACTCGCTGCTACTGTTGTTGCTAAACAGAGAGCTCAGCTGAGGACCTTGAAGCTTCATGCCGGGAAAATTGGACCCAGGGGAGGGGGTGGCAGGGACTGATGTCAGACTTCAAGAGCCACTAGAAACACCTGGGGTTTCAATGACATTAGCATCAGTGTTGTTTGGTAGAGAGAGAGTGAGAGACCAAGACACTTGAAGGGACTGCAATGAAAGACAACTATAAAAATGGAAAGGAGATGAGTGGGATGTGGCAAAAGTTTAAATGTAATACATTCTGGCATAAATACAAGAGAACCATGAGGGATTTAAAATTAAAAGACTGGAGAATCACACCAAAACTAATATTGCTCAAACTTCTACTTTGTCAAGAAGGACTCCTGAAATGTTCTACAGCTGAGCAAACCATTCATGCCAAGAAAGAAAGGTGAATAAACAGAAGTTCCACGCTCTCAACCATTCCATATTTATCTTCATCTAATTACAAGTTATGTATTTAATAGAGGAACTTTCTGCAGTGCAGTGAAGATTATTGATTTTTCCTGAGTCCTATGGTGGAAATTTGGAAGCCTGGCCAATCAAAACTAGTGGAGGTAGCGTGGGCCTAAGTGGATTAGAGTAGTGGGGATGGTGGAGGGGGAAACTAGAGGGAGAAACCAAAGCCCTGGTGGCTTCAATAAACCCACTCTGTGAACCAGGAAAAAGATGGAAGACGGAGACACTTTTTTCACCCTCTCTCACCCTCCTGTTTTAAGCAGATAAGCTGCTTCCAGGGTCTTAGTTATGCTGTGGAGAACCCACAACACGATATGGAAACTTTTGACAAGGCAAAGAAAAGCTGAGAAGTCCGTTCCTCATGTTGTCTTTTCTCTATTGACAAGAGGGATTTGGGGATGTTTGGAGTGGTCAGTGCTGTGAGGGATTTACAAAAAGCCTTTGTGATGTGACATAGTGAGCATGTCACTGCTCAGACATGGGTGTTAGTAAAGGCATGGACTCAATTTTGTAAAGTTTTGCTTTGACTAACCATTGCAATAAAGCAGAAATGGCTATGCCACGATGAGTAACTGGCAGCCACACCATGAACCCTTTGAGTTTGCCTCCAGTTTAAAGGGCTTTCTTTCTTGTATGTGTTGTGACAATTTTATTAGGCAATTTTCCCTTGATATTGCCATTGCTCACCATGACAGCTCTTGGTTGGGGAAGCAGTACATTGGAATGTTTATGTAGTTCATAAGACTTTGAAAATGTATCAGAAGCTACACATGTAGCCCCATTTACAATATCAAATAAAAGCTTATAAAAGTATTTAAAATATGTTACCACAATAACACAGTACATATTGATTTCTACCCAGGTAATCACATCTTGAACTATGAACAAGTTGCACACATGCCCAGCTGATCAACTTATATGACGGTAAAAGGGAACTTTAGTCTGTCCTGGTCTGAATTAAGTAGGGATACATGCAGCCTATTATTTGAAAGATGCTGTCAAAAAACAAGCAAGTGTTTGCAGCTCATCTTGTTAAATGTAACAACACATGTGGTATTTGCACGATGTACACTATCTTTTCACCATAAAGAGGTTGATGTGTAAAGAAAACATGGTGACACAGAAATCTGGATTAAATTTACAGAGACATCATCTGCCCTTGGTGGGATATTTTGCGGTGCTGTATATTCAGTCCTCTGAGACTTTGCGACAAGGACATCAGTTTCCTCAAGGGAGATTCGTTTTGACACAGCCGGTCTTGACTTTCCTCGTTTATCACATAACAGTCAGTGCACCACAGCGGGGACAACACTGCATTTTAACGGAGTCAGAGGAACTGGTTTGTTTGGCCACGGACAGCCAACCGCAGCAACACCTACTGAAAAGTTCAAATTAGCCCCTTTTACTTAAATATGTGTTAACTGTGATCTCAACAAATGCCACAAACAATATGATAATGATTACAACTGATACACGGCAGTAATGATTTTAAACTGGTACACTGTAGGGGTCAGTGTCTGATAATGAAGACTACGCTCATAATTTGCAGGTTTTCTATTCAGTGACCACAAATCATGCATTAACACTCTAACGATTCTCTGAGAAATAACTCACCATCTTTCGATCTGGCCTTAAATGTCCATAAAGATTATGACTTTTATCTCCCATAACACAAATGACCAGAGTATATCAGCGAGGGTTTGATAGGGTTGTTAATCATTACTGGTGGCTTGATTATTCTTCGCCAGCTGCTGGAAATTCTGTTGAAACCTTTCTCGCCCATATTCTGTTTTAAACTACCCTCACCCACCCCTCCAATTTTCAACCTCTCAGAGATGGAGGACTGAGGGTGAGCAGAGTGGCAGCAAATTTGGCTCTGAGGTCAGTTAAGGGAATACAGAAAGCTGTATTATGCTCCATTTTGATAAGTATCTCATCTTTTCTTTCATTTTAAATATCTCTTTCCCTCAATATCTTCAAGCATCTATTTGCTAGTCACTTCTTCTGTGTTTTAATAGGGAAATGTGACATTTATGGTTCGGTGTATTATCCTAAGCATGCATATTTCAATGTGCTATTAAACACTTGATTTATAAGTGTTTATAAGTGCACTTACAGCCCACATACTGGTATTGAATACCTTGTAAATGTTTGAACCGAAGTATACCAAGCTTTTCCCCCCTGTAAAAATAATTACTGTCATTGTTATCTTAAGTTTCCTCTTTAAAAAATATGCCAATGGCTTTGCTACCTTATGTTGTTCAATAAATCCTACCACTTGTTTTCAAAGTGTAGACTCCTCTTTTTTGGGGTTGCGAAAAAAACAAACACAAAGATCAGTTGAATAAATGATGCAGAGGCCTACATTCAAGAAGGCACATTACTCTAACTATACACATGCACTCAACCAAGCCACTGCAATGGGCACCTATTCTCTTTCCTCCAGTTCTACAGTGCTCTTGACAGATTAATTTCAGTTAACCAGTGGGCGGTTTTGCATTTTTCTCAGTGTCACATTGAGACATGTCAATGAACACACACAAACACACACACACACACACACACACACAGAAAGTCAGTCATGACTCGAAAATAGCTGCAGGATTGCGTGGCCACTAATTGGAAATCAAAAGCAATGTATTTGGAAGGCAGCCGAGAAGGAACAGTGGAAACTCCAGCACATGTTGTCAGTCAATTTAAACCATGACAACTAAGGCCCTGTTCCTTGTGTCACCATTTAACCTATTCACCAGTGTGGAATGGGAGCAGCTGTTTTTTTACAGTACCACATAATGGGACAAAATGGCTCTGGCTGGCCAAGCTCCAGCTAGCTGCAAAAAGACCTCAATGCAGAGAGAAAAGGGAGAAGGTGTGAAACAGACATTGCAGAAGAGAGAACAGTGCTGCCATGTTATCAATGATACTGAGAGAGCTTGCACCCTTCCATCTGAGCTGATATAAACATTACTTCTTTTTTTCTGTTGCAACAAAGAATTAGAGAAGCTCTGTCAGAGGCTACAGATGGCCTGGGCTCACACAGACTGCAGAAGTATCTAGAAGTTTACACAAGTCAGACAAGAAGCCAGATTGGCTCCAAAACTGAGGCTGTTCTTAGAAGGAAAAAAAATATTGCTCACTTGTTTTTAATCTCTTTTCAAGTCGAGGTGTGAATAAGTACTTTGTGAGTGACAGCCTGACGAGAGCAGTTATAGAAACTCCAAACTTCATCAGGCGGTTGTCAGACTCAGCGCTGTCCGGTTTAAAGGCCGCTCAGGCATGACAGTACGGCAACGAGGTATGCTTATGTTAGCACTGCAGCAGATGTTCTGTTCCTGTTGCAGCTGTCTTCTGTTTGAAAACAGAAGTGATGCGCCATCGCTCTGTATATCTCAATCCCCATTCATTTTTTCCCCTCAGGTCAGACTAGAGTCAAATTGGATGATGACAGACAAGCTAATAACAATTTGATTTTGTATTTAAAATCATTTATAATTGTACACACTTTTTGCTCATATGTTGCAATCTTACACTTTTATCATAAAGAGTTTTAACAGATCTCTAGGATATTAAAAAGAATTAATATGTTTATGCCTTAATGCCATGTGTTAGAGCAGGAATAAAAAAAAAATAATTAAATGAAAGAACAGAGCTAAATCAAATGCAGCCATGGTCTGATGTATCTTCCCGGGGGGCTTGCCCCCACCCTCTTGTGTTTTGAAAAAAAAAACCTAGGGGATTTAAGGGACTTTTTCAAATGCAGCTTTTAAAAGAATTCTGCCTGGCAGACCTTGATGAGTGATCAGAAGTTGGGGAGATCAGAGACCCGTGGGCTCTATGCTGAGTTCTGACCCTGAGTTCAGTTACATAGAGGTGGGATAAAGACTCTCTTGCCTGGGGAGAAGTAGACGGAAGGATAGAATAGAGAGGAAGAAATAAAAAGAGGGAGAGGCAATAGCCTTGATGCCTCTAGCAGCGCAGCACTGGCTTGGCCCTTCATATCAGCCACTTGTGAAGATGGGGGGAAACCCTACAGGCAGTCGTATGTCGACAGGCACGATCAAGGCCAGCTAAAAGAGGCCTGGATTGGAGTGGTTCCTCCAGGCTTTGGTGTGAGTAGGAGAAGCAAAAACAGAGAGGCTTTAATGATGTTTGACAATTCACTCTCAACTCACAAATCAGGTTCCTAAACATTTGCCTCCTGCAACAAGTAAACCATTAACATAGGTCATGAGGACGCACCTGACAATTGACAGCGTTTCCAATTGAAATTCATCAGGTCTAAGATCACAGTCATTTGTGGCCTCATTGCACCGTAAACGCTCATGCTGACTGTCTAAAAAGCTTGTACAAAGGAGTCTTTAAAATCTCTGACTCAAATAGATAATTACACATAATGAGTAAACAATGTGGCCGCGAGATGCAAGCATGCTTATTGCTTTTTAATTGTGTTTCCCTCTGTGCACCAAGCTAGTTCTGAGAGCTCCGGTACCTGTGTGCATTGGCCTATGCGAGGCCAGGTGCAGTCATTACCACGGGACAGATGGATCAGCAGAAGTGGCGCTTGTTTCCCTTGCAAGGCAACACGGTGGCTGCCATATGTAGGCTCATCATTAAAACTGACCTTTGACCTTCCAGCAGGCGCCTGTCATTCCAATGGAGTTAATTAAGAATGTCCACCGGTGTGTAGGATGTGGTGTTTTCTCTCTGTGTTATTGGTTTGTGAAGAAAGTAATATTGGTGTTTGTGTGTGTTTGCATCCATTCATGTGTATTAGAGAGAGTGGATGCTTGCGCCTTTTATATATGCGTGCCCATGTCATTGTGCGCATGCGTGTGACTCCGGTGTCAGACGTGTTTAAGTGCGGGAGCTCCTTTTAATATTGCCAATGCAGCTCCTTTGAAAATTCATTAAAGTGCTTCGACCCCTCTGCCATCTGTGTGAGCGAGAGGGAGAGAGCGTGCAAGGGAAGCAGCTGGGGAGAACGGCAAGATGAAAATTCTGACACGGGCAAAAGCATGTGGGCAAGCCCCTGGACACAGAATGAAGAGCCACTGATATGCCAGCTTTCAACTGCTATTTATTTATTCCTAGACCTTATATATAAAGGTTGGATTCAAATTTTGATTCAGAGATAAAGGCTGCTAGTTGCGGTCACATTGCTCTGGATAGAATTTGAAAGACAAATGGCAAGTGTTACGTAACCATGACGCTAATAAAATAATTTTAAAAAACCCAATCCCTTAGAGGTCTAATTAAAAATGCTGCACACATTGCTTAGTGTCAAGCTAAAATGTAATTAACTCCACAATTACATACAGTATATCACCAGAGAAGAGTGTTTATACCAATAAATCTCCACTGTTGTCGTGAATTGTGCATCGAAATAAACATGGCCCGAGCCAGATCATCATCATCATACTGGAGTTTATTGGCTTAACACACATTTGGAACCTTTATGCCTCCGTGTCCGACACTTAGCCTGATTTGAGCTTCAATAACATTCACCAGGACAACTCGTTATCCATGTCACACCTCCATAACTACCAACAATCACCACAGTGAAGCACTTGATTAACATTGTTGCTGGTACTCTTCTCCGGGGCTATCTTCAGCTACTGTCATCTTTATGCCAGTTACTTCTCACAATAAAACAATATCAGTTGCAGTGTTTATGCCCTGTAATCGCTTTCTCCTACACCTGATCTCCTCTTCATAAACTCAGTGCGCCAACATTATTGCTGTTATAGTGGGAAATATGGAGCTATGTATTATGCATTAAAGATGATCTCCCGGAGGGAAGGTACACACACTTTGATGGCACACACTCACACAATCATAGACGAATGTCTGTGGGTATACTGTAAATGCATGCGAGAATGCACACACATAGACACGTTTTCTTTCCACACACAAACACACACACTTCAACATGTGCCTCAAAGCATTGGGGTGTTATAGAGGCTGCACTTTGCCTTGTCTCTCTTCTCTGACACTAATCAACACCTCTTGTGTCATTAAAAATACCTCTCCATGCCTTTTGATCTGCTAACTATCTCATTTACATGACTGGCGCTCAACAACCGGGCCTGGTGTTGGGGAGGTGAGATGAGGTAAGGTGGGAGGGGGTGGGGGGTGATGGGTGTGAGAACAAAGAAAGTTCTGAAAGAAGATGGCTGCTTGAGGAGCAAAGGATAGTGCACAAAGAATTTTACATTTTAGCATGTGATTTTACATTTTAGCATGTGATTTTACATTTTAGCATGTGAAGCAATGATTCACAATATTGTGGTGCAAATCCACTGATATTTTTCAAGTAAATTTGTGATGGGCTAAAAATAATGCAGCTAAAATGAGAGTAAGATTTTAAGTTGGTAGGGGGAAAACACCAGAACCCATGCCTCCTCTTTCTCCACCTTTCTTCTCCTCCTCCCTCCTCTCTCTCCTCTTGGCTGACTTTGTGTAGCGCCATGGGGCTTCCAGTGAGCCTGAGCCTCTTTGGCAAGACCTGTGAGCCAGGATGGCATTGAAGAGGCTGGGATGATGCATGCAGACGACGGGTGTAGCTGGGTAGGAACGTGGGCACAGGGGGGTGAAGAGAAAGAAGTCATCAGCAAATGAGGGAGAGTGTGGTAGAAAGATAAGGAAGTTGTGGGCACCATTGTAGGTGGTTTCAATCATTCTGATGCCATCACTCCATTTGTCGCACTGACAGTGGATAGATTTTCCCTGGTGAGAAGGAGAGGAGTCTGTGCGTACGACAATGAGAGATAGTGAAGGACAGCACAGTATGGGCACAGAGCACAATACATGTACAGTATGTACATCTGAACTGTATAACCCAGGCGTCTGAATGTATGTTAGGGCTACAACTAATGATAATTGATTCATCTGTTGATTATTAGCTGTTGATTATTTTCATCATCAATCAATTAATGGTAAAATTTATAAAATGTCTGAAAATCCTTCAAATTTCAAATTGCTTAGTTTTTCCTAACCAACTGTCAAAACTCAACAAGAGTCTACTGCAACGCTACCGTCTCTGTCAGGCTATACACACACATGCTAACACATTCACAGAGTCAATGCTAACATGCTGATATTTAGGAGGAATAATGTTCACCATCTTAGTTTAGTTCATTATCATGCTAACATTTGTCAGTTATCACTAAACACAAAGTACAGGTGAGGCTGATGTGATTGTCAGGAGTTTTGCAGTTTTTTGATTAACCCCCCCCCCCAAAAAAGTATTGGGTGAATATAAATTTTGACCTGATGATGGCGCTAGATGAAAAGCTGTTAAGTTATTACAATCCATCTTGAGGGGAACTGTGTACCAAATTTAAATGTCTGTACCAAATTTGCAATACATCAAAAAGATGCCGATACATTTCTCTCCAAACCAGAAATTTAAACCTCATGGTGTTGGAGGAAAAGTCAGGGGATCAGTTCTGGCGACCACGAATGTCTGTACAAAATTGACAATCCATCCAATAGTTGTTGAGATATTTCAATCCAGACCAAAGTCATGGACCGACAGACATTGCCATCCCTAGAGCCATGCTGCTATTGTGGCTAAAAATGTTGGAAAATAGAGAAAAGTAGCAAATTCTCACATTTTGGAAGCTGGAACGAGCAAATTTTTCCTGGATAAATGAGTTCAATGATTAACAACTTATATAAATTTTGTAAATTTTCTGTTTTTTAAAATATTCCCAGTGTGACTTTGTTTTCCCACCTCTCCTCCCCTCATGAGAAGCATGGCACCCGGTGTCATCTCTCCAGCTGGGCGCTGGTACCCACATCCTTAGGGCATTTAACTTATGTTACCTCTCTGCTTAAACGTGCATGAAGTTATAACAGTGCTCCCCTCCGCCAGCTCTGTCTCGCTCTCATTTGCTCTTTCAACTGGATCTTGCTCTTTTGCTTTCTGCCTTTGTAACTTTATGAGCTCAGCCTGACTTTTTTTTTCTTCCTGTCCTCCTCCTCCTTTCCCTCCTCTTTCCCCCTTCATTAGCTATCCTGTATCACTAGTGTCTCTCTTTCTCTCTATACATCTCTGTTTCTCCCTCCTGGATAAAAGCTAGCCCTGAAAACCCCCCTTTATGTCACCCTGGTTGCTTGTACAAAATAAAATCCAACTCTTAAAGATAAAAGGCTACTGAAAATAATACCAGCATTAGGGTTTCCTATTTCACAGCGTTTCAGTTCTGAGGGGTCAGTGAATCTGCCTGATGTGGAATATTGAATATGAAGATAGGTAAGCGCCATAGTGTTTTTTCAGCATGTTTGCTCAGTAAACGCAGTGTTATTGGATCTACAAGGCGCGCTATAGCGGTTCAGGAAAAGGCCAGCGTCGGCTCATACTGCACCTCAAAAAGAAATTGTGGGGGGTTAGCAAAATTCAGTAGGATGTAAAGACAGAATTGTGCTAAATAAGAGAATAGACAGCAGAGGTGCACCATTTGAAAACAGAATGCTGACATAACATTGGAGACATTGATCACAAACATGAATATATGAGATATAGCTTTATACATTTTATTACCTAGTGTAGATATTAATATTATCAAATTAATATCTTTTTGTTTGTTGTCATGTGAGAACTAGCCTTGCTATAGACCTGGCTACAGCCATGCTAGCAGCTCTGTGAAGATGTAATTAGGCACAGTAGTGCTTTGATATATATTCTTATATCAGCATGCTAACATGCTCACAATGACAATGCTAACATGCTAATGTTTGCAGGTATATGTTTACCATGTTCACCATCAAATGTTAGCATGCTAACATGATAATTAGTACTAAACACACTAGACAAGTACAGCTGAGGCTGATGGAAATGCCATTAGTTTTGCAGGCATTTGATCATACACCAAAGTATTAGACATGTTAAAGTTTTGAGCAGAAGGTGGCACTAGATGAAAGGTCACCAAAGTCATTACAATTCATCTTGAGGGACACATGAATGTTAGTACTAAATTTCATGGCAATCCATCCAATATTTGTCAAGACAGTTCACTGAAAACAACAAACATCAACCACATGGTAATGCTAGTGGAAAAGTCAGGGGATCACCAAAGTCATTAGGATACATTGTCTGGGGACCATGAACATGATGATGAAAAATTAGTTTCAGTACATCTAGTAGAGATATTTCACTGGATACATTAAAATGTTTCTGGTGGCACTAGACGAACACTCAGGGAATCACAAAGTCATTAGGTTTCATCCTCTGGTCATCATGGATGTCTGTTCCATTCGATAGGTGTTGAGACATTTCCCTAAAAAACTAAAATGTTAACCCCATGGTGGCGCTAGACGAAAAGTCAGAGGATCACCAAAGTCAATAAGCTTCCATGTCCAGGAGCCATGAAAGCCTGTACAAAATGTCATGCCAATCCATCCAACTAATGTTAAGATATTTCATTCTGGACCAAAGTGGTGGACCGCTCCCCCGACCGACTAACCAGCATATCGACAATGCTATCCCTAGAGCCACGCTGCTAACATGGCTAAAAATCTACCTAAAGATGTGCCACTTGTTACCATGCTAACAATAACCATTACTAATCCAACACTGAGTCAGACATAGCCTCTACTGTTATGTGTAAAATCTAATCAAATAGCCAACCTTGGCATCAATAGTTACAATACTCCAACCTCCCAATGTGTTGCACTTTCAGCAATCAAGAAGGCAAACAATAAGGCTGCTTAAGGCTTGGAAGTAGTCTGCTGGGACCCAATCCCACCTAATTGTCTAATTAAAGCCATTGATTGCTTATATAAGCACACATAAGCAGTGGACATTCCCCACTAACAAGCACCCACAGGACTAGTAATTAGCACAAATTCTGAGGTACGGTTAATTCAGTCACAGTTTCTCCCACTTCATTTGTTGTGCATTGGTATTGTTTTTTATCGACATGATTTGCTTGTGTGACCTTTCCGTGTGGTTGCTATTGTGTTGTATGCACTTTCACTCTCCTGTGACCATCACTATCACTCCTGAGCATCAGGAGCATGTTCAATCAGCATTCAAATCTCCTTCAATTTTTCTCAACATGCACAATGGTTTTGATGATTTGGGAGAACTAGTTGGGACACTGGGCTTTGCTGAATACCTTTGTGAGACCTGTCTGGATTTGACGGCCCCAAGCGAGATCTATTGTCAAGCTCACAAAAAGTCAGACATCTTACTTCTTCAGGCTCTCTGAGGCATGATTTTATATCCCGCTGTTTGTGAGTTGTGACTCTTGAACTTACTGAAGGGGAACCGTATTTAATGAACACTGGTTCTCCCAAGAAGAGGAATAGGTTTTTCGAAGTGAATTATGTGATAAAAATAAAGTATGCTCTGATAGAAGACAACACCTGTCTTGTGGCAATACATGTATGAGGGTTCTTGTCCTATAATGCTAGTTTAATCCTGGAGTGGATAGCAAGGGGACATATGATGACAACATTATGATAGCTGATAACTTACGTTTTATAAAAGATCAAGCAATCATGTTTAAGTACATTTTATTTGTTGTTTTCTCCTGTTTTTGTTTTTAATCTAAGACAATTGCAAAGTAAAGAGAGTAGGAATTGCTAAGGCCCAGGAGAAATACAGTATTATCCAGTCTTAACCCAGTGAGGGTACACATGACATAAAAGCGAGGTGACATAACCGTCAGCTATCTCAGTGGACAGGTGGGCAGATTTATTTGAATGATGCAGCAATTGGATCCTCCCAGTATGAGCTAAGCGCTAACAATAAGGAAACATAGGTTAAGCCTCTGCAAAAATAATAATAAAAAAAGAGGGAATATAAATTGTGAATTTGATCACAGACAATGAAATTTAGTGACAGAGGTCAAGAGGATCATTTTGGCACAATGTGCAATGACAGTGCTGTCATGAAAATTCATTGGCAAGGACACAACTGCTTTCCACAGCTTTGAGTGCAAAATAAAAAGCTGGGTGATTTATAGTACATGTAGAAGAAAACTGAATAGAGGAGAAAGAAGAGTAACAAGACGTGTCTGATACTCTTTCTGAAGTTACACAGAGCTACAGTATATTCAAAAGCCACAGAATAGTCAACACATTCTCATTCCTAGGGTGTTAAATAGCAACGTTTTGTCACCCCCCTCGGCGTTGTGTAAACACACACAAGGTACCTTTTGGCGTCAGTAGGAGACGCCTTCCAAAACGATGTAACGTCGCTTATAAAAGTGTGGTTGGGTTTAGGGAAAAAACCACTTGGTTAGGCAGTAAGAAAAAAGTCACATAAGTCACGTGACATGTAACGCAACTTTAAAGTCACCGTTAACTTTTGGTTTCACACAGGACATCAGAGCCCTGGTCTCCCAGGTGAAAGTCCTGGGTTTGTTTGACCCATCCAACCACCCCACCTCCTTAAGCAGACTTCAGGACTGACATGGACTGTCCTGACATGACTTACGACACCTGATTTCATAAAGGGTTTCTGGCAGCCCGATGCATCTAATACAGACGCTAAAGGATACATTGAACGTGTTTACATGACACTGAGGGGCGTGACAAAATGTCAGTATAAAAAATATTTCAGAAAATGGAAGTGAGATGCTGTTTCAGGTGTCCTTGCCTTGGAAAAAAAATTAGTTTTCACCTAATGTGACCATGGCATATCCAAGTGGCAATGTATACCGTACCACCTGAGCCCCTGTTGCAAAATTGCACCACATTAGCAACAGTGCGTGCCTAAAGTCGACACAAGTAAAGAGGCAAAAACCTGTATCTGTTCCTGCTACACAAAAGATTCCTTCCCAGGCTAACATGCTGTACAATGCACTATTGATAATTTAAACTAACTGTGCAGAAAGTGCCTGTTAGGTACAGAGTATCACCTGCTGTGTATCACACAATGCATCATTTGGCAGCTGCCATTACTTTCAGCTGGCCTATGAACAGGTTGGACACTGAATGCAGTTTGATTTTGCAAAATGTTGCCTACTGTAGACCATGAGTGGGCCTACACAATGCCTAATCACTTGTGTGCACCATATGACAGAGGAGGGAGGTTTGTATATACTGGCAGAGAAAAGACCTGTATTATGGCTGAGCCGGGCGCTAAGCTGCGTCCAGGTGTTCGCCTCTTTCCAGGTGGCCATGTAATACTCTTGCCGACCCAGATCATGGCAATCATGGAGCTGGAAGAGATGGCTCATTGCCGACACCAGTGTAGTGCCTGGGTAATATGCCAAGTTGGCAGCGACATGCCTGAAAAGCAGACCGGCAACCAGGCAGAGAGTCTCTAACGCTCGTGAAGTGCAAAGATGGTGGAGTACCTTTCATTTTCATTTCAGAATTCATGAAAATGGCACAGACTGGTATGAGGCCTGTCTGATTTCTTTGACATGACGGTATCAAAAGTAGCAGTGGTAGTACATGCTTTGAGCTCTGTGTATCAGATGATAAGTGTCATCATCTCACTTTGTGTAACCCAGTATCTTTTCTGTGTTATTTCTTGTGTTTTAGTGACCCACAACTCAGCCCCCTACGAGCATATCTTCTGTAGTATTGGGTGAATATAAATTTTGACCTGATGATGGCGCTAGATGAAAAGCTGTTAAGTTATTACAATCCATCTTGAGGGGAACTGTGTACCAAATTTAAATGTCTGTACCAAATTTGCAATACATCAAAAAGATGCCGATACATTTCTCTCCAAACCAGAAATTTAAACCTCATGGTGTTGGAGGAAAAGTCAGGGGATCAGTTCTGGCGACCACGAATGTCTGTACAAAATTGACAATCCATCCAATAGTTGTTGAGATATTTCAATCCAGACCAAAGTCATGGACCGACAGACATTGCCATCCCTAGAGCCATGCTGCTATTGTGGCTAAAAATGTTGGAAAATAGAGAAAAGTAGCAAATTCTCACATTTTGGAAGCTGGAACGAGCAAATTTTTCCTGGATAAATGAGTTCAATGATTAACAACTTATATAAATTTTGTAAATTTTCTGTTTTTTAAAATATTCCCAGTGTGACTTTGTTTTCCCACCTCTCCTCCCCTCATGAGAAGCATGGCACCCGGTGTCATCTCTCCAGCTGGGCGCTGGTACCCACATCCTTAGGGCATTTAACTTATGTTACCTCTCTGCTTAAACGTGCATGAAGTTATAACAGTGCTCCCCTCCGCCAGCTCTGTCTCGCTCTCATTTGCTCTTTCAACTGGATCTTGCTCTTTTGCTTTCTGCCTTTGTAACTTTATGAGCTCAGCCTGACTTTTTTTTTCTTCCTGTCCTCCTCCTCCTTTCCCTCCTCTTTCCCCCTTCATTAGCTATCCTGTATCACTAGTGTCTCTCTTTCTCTCTATACATCTCTGTTTCTCCCTCCTGGATAAAAGCTAGCCCTGAAAACCCCCCTTTATGTCACCCTGGTTGCTTGTACAAAATAAAATCCAACTCTTAAAGATAAAAGGCTACTGAAAATAATACCAGCATTAGGGTTTCCTATTTCACAGCGTTTCAGTTCTGAGGGGTCAGTGAATCTGCCTGATGTGGAATATTGAATATGAAGATAGGTAAGCGCCATAGTGTTTTTTCAGCATGTTTGCTCAGTAAACGCAGTGTTATTGGATCTACAAGGCCGCTATAGCGGTTCAGGGAAAAGGCCAGCGTCGGCTCATACTGCACCTCAAAAAGAAATTGTGGGGGGTTAGCAAAATTCAGTAGGATGTAAAGACAGAATTGTGCTAAATAAGAGAATAGACAGCAGAGGTGCACCATTTGAAAACAGAATGCTGACATAACATTGGAGACATTGATCACAAACATGAATATATGAGATATAGCTTTATACATTTTATTACCTAGTGTAGATATTAATATTATCAAATTAATATCTTTTTGTTTGTTGTCATGTGAGAACTAGCCTTGCTATAGACCTGGCTACAGCCATGCTAGCAGCTCTGTGAAGATGTAATTAGGCACAGTAGTGCTTTGATATATATTCTTATATCAGCATGCTAACATGCTCACAATGACAATGCTAACATGCTAATGTTTGCAGGTATATGTTTACCATGTTCACCATCAAATGTTAGCATGCTAACATGATAATTAGTACTAAACACACTAGACAAGTACAGCTGAGGCTGATGGAAATGCCATTAGTTTTGCAGGCATTTGATCATACACCAAAGTATTAGACATGTTAAAGTTTTGAGCAGAAGGTGGCACTAGATGAAAGGTCACCAAAGTCATTACAATTCATCTTGAGGACACATGAATGTTAGTACTAAATTTCATGGCAATCCATCCAATATTTGTCAAGACAGTTCACTGAAAACAACAAACATCAACCACATGGTAATGCTAGTGGAAAAGTCAGGGGATCACCAAAGTCATTAGGATACATTGTCTGGGGACCATGAACATGATGATGAAAAATTAGTTTCAGTACATCTAGTAGAGATATTTCACTGGATACATTAAAATGTTTCTGGTGGCACTAGACGAACACTCAGGGAATCACAAAGTCATTAGGTTTCATCCTCTGGTCATCATGGATGTCTGTTCCATTCGATAGGTGTTGAGACATTTCCCTAAAAAACTAAAATGTTAACCCCATGGTGGCGCTAGACGAAAAGTCAGAGGATCACCAAAGTCAATAAGCTTCCATGTCCAGGAGCCATGAAAGCCTGTACAAAATGTCATGCCAATCCATCCAACTAATGTTAAGATATTTCATTCTGGACCAAAGTGGTGGACCGCTCCCCCGACCGACTAACCAGCATATCGACAATGCTATCCCTAGAGCCACGCTGCTAACATGGCTAAAAATCTACCTAAAGATGTGCCACTTGTTACCATGCTAACAATAACCATTACTAATCCAACACTGAGTCAGACATAGCCTCTACTGTTATGTGTAAAATCTAATCAAATAGCCAACCTTGGCATCAATAGTTACAATACTCCAACCTCCCAATGTGTTGCACTTTCAGCAATCAAGAAGGCAAACAATAAGGCTGCTTAAGGCTTGGAAGTAGTCTGCTGGGACCCAATCCCACCTAATTGTCTAATTAAAGCCATTGATTGCTTATATAAGCACACATAAGCAGTGGACATTCCCCACTAACAAGCACCCACAGGACTAGTAATTAGCACAAATTCTGAGGATGCGGTTAATTCAGTCACAGTTTCTCCCACTTCATTTGTTGTGCATTGGTATTGTTTTTTATCGACATGATTTGCTTGTGTGACCTTTCCGTGTGGTTGCTATTGTGTTGTATGCACTTTCACTCTCCTGTGACCATCACTATCACTCCTGAGCATCAGGAGCATGTTCAATCAGCATTCAAATCTCCTTCAATTTTTCTCAACATGCACAATGGTTTTGATGATTTGGGAGAACTAGTTGGGACACTGGGCTTTGCTGAATACCTTTGTGAGACCTGTCTGGATTTGACGGCCCCAAGCGAGATCTATTGTCAAGCTCACAAAAAGTCAGACATCTTACTTCTTCAGGCTCTCTGAGGCATGATTTTATATCCCGCTGTTTGTGAGTTGTGACTCTTGAACTTACTGAAGGGGAACCGTATTTAATGAACACTGGTTCTCCCAAGAAGAGGAATAGGTTTTTCGAAGTGAATTATGTGATAAAAATAAAGTATGCTCTGATAGAAGACAACACCTGTCTTGTGGCAATACATGTATGAGGGTTCTTGTCCTATAATGCTAGTTTAATCCTGGAGTGGATAGCAAGGGGACATATGATGACAACATTATGATAGCTGATAACTTACGTTTTATAAAAAGATCAAGCAATCATGTTTAAGTACATTTTATTTGTTGTTTTCTCCTGTTTTTGTTTTTAATCTAAGACAATTGCAAAGTAAAGAGAGTAGGAATTGCTAAGGCCCAGGAGAAATACAGTATTATCCAGTCTTAACCCAGTGAGGGTACACATGACATAAAAGCGAGGTGACATAACCGTCAGCTATCTCAGTGGACAGGTGGGCAGATTTATTTGAATGATGCAGCAATTGGATCCTCCCAGTATGAGCTAAGCGCTAACAATAAGGAAACATAGGTTAAGCCTCTGCAAAAATAATAATAAAAAAAGAGGGAATATAAATTGTGAATTTGATCACAGACAATGAAATTTAGTGACAGAGGTCAAGAGGATCATTTTGGCACAATGTGCAATGACAGTGCTGTCATGAAAATTCATTGGCAAGGACACAACTGCTTTCCACAGCTTTGAGTGCAAAATAAAAAGCTGGGTGATTTATAGTACATGTAGAAGAAAACTGAATAGAGGAGAAAGAAGAGTAACAAGACGTGTCTGATACTCTTTCTGAAGTTACACAGAGCTACAGTATATTCAAAAGCCACAGAATAGTCAACACATTCTCATTCCTAGGGTGTTAAATAGCAACGTTTTGTCACCCCCTCGGCGTTGTGTAAACACACACAAGGTACCTTTTGGCGTCAGTAGGAGACGCCTTCCAAAAACGATGTAACGTCGCTTATAAAAGTGTGGTTGGGTTTAGGGAAAAAACCACTTGGTTAGGCAGTAAGAAAAAGTCACATAAGTCACGTGACATGTAACGCGCAACTTTAAAGTCACCGTTAACTTTTGGTTTCACACAGGACATCAGAGCCCTGGTCTCCCAGGTGAAAGTCCTGGGTTTGTTTGACCCATCCAACCACCCCACCTCCTTAAGCAGACTTCAGGACTGACATGGACTGTCCTGACATGACTTACGACACCTGATTTCATAAAGGGTTTCTGGCAGCCCGATGCATCTAATACAGACGCTAAAGGATACATTGAGCGTGTTTACATGACACTGAGGGGCGTGACAAAATGTCAGTATAAAAATATTTCAGAAAATGGAAGTGAGATGCTGTTTCAGGTGTCCTTGCCTTGGAAAAAAAATTAGTTTTCACCTAATGTGACCATGGCATATCCAAGTGGCAATGTATACCGTACCACCTGAGCCCCTGTTGCAAAATTGCACCACATTAGCAACAGTGCGTGCCTAAAGTCGACACAAGTAAAGAGGCAAAAACCTGTATCTGTTCCTGCTACACAAAAGATTCCTTCCCAGGCTAACATGCTGTACAATGCACTATTGATAATTTAAACTAACTGTGCAGAAAGTGCCTGTTAGGTACAGAGTATCACCTGCTGTGTATCACACAATGCATCATTTGGCAGCTGCCATTACTTTCAGCTGGCCTATGAACAGGTTGGACACTGAATGCAGTTTGATTTTGCAAAATGTTGCCTACTGTAGACCATGAGTGGGCCTACACAATGCCTAATCACTTGTGTGCACCATATGACAGAGGAGGGAGGTTTGTATATACTGGCAGAGAAAAGACCTGTATTATGGCTGAGCCGGGCGCTAAGCTGCGTCCAGGTGTTCGCCTCTTTCCAGGTGGCCATGTAATACTCTTGCCGACCCAGATCATGGCAATCATGGAGCTGGAAGAGATGGCTCATTGCCGACACCAGTGTAGTGCCTGGGTAATATGCCAAGTTGGCAGCGACATGCCTGAAAAGCAGACCGGCAACCAGGCAGAGAGTCTCTAACGCTCGTGAAGTGCAAAGATGGTGGAGTACCTTTCATTTTCATTTCAGAATTCATGAAAATGGCACAGACTGGTATGAGGCCTGTCTGATTTCTTTGACATGACGGTATCAAAAGTAGCAGTGGTAGTACATGCTTTGAGCTCTGTGTATCAGATGATAAGTGTCATCATCTCACTTTGTGTAACCCAGTATCTTTTCTGTGTTATTTCTTGTGTTTTAGTGACCCACAACTCAGCCCCCTACGAGCATATCTTCTGTCATACATTGTCGACATGCTATATCATGTTCACTCAAAGATCCTCAGACCCAGGGATGATCTTTATTAGCTCAGGAAGCCAGAGTTACATGGCCTATAGTGTCTGGGTGCTGTGTGCTCCACAGTGTAAGTAGCTTGGCTGGCAGGCAGCCACAGACAAGCGCTGTGTTTCTGCTTGCCATCCTCTCATTTGACTGCATGGTAATTACCGTCTCAATGCGGTAAGAAAAAGCAGCTTTTGGTAGAAGGATTGAGAGAGAAGAGGGAAAAATGTGAGGGTGTGTGGCTTAGTAGCTTAATGAACATGTCAGATGTATTTAAACAAATGGATTACCACATCTGTACACACTCGGCTGGATCACACTTGCTCCAAAACACTTACCAGCCTGTAGTGGTAGGGTGAATGAGAAAGACATACTGGAGATATGAAGGAAATGGTAGTAGGAAATATAACACCCCTACATTTGTGCATATAAAGGAAATCAGACCTGTGCCAACCAAATCAATCCTGGCTGTCACTCAACTCTATTGCTATGGCATCTACATCTATATGTCATCCTATATTTAATTTCCTGCTCTTAAGAGGGTGTACATATAAAATGGCTTACATTTGCATTAAAACTGAAGGTCAGGAAATTTAAAGCATAAAAGACAATATAAAAGACATTTAATTTCCATGACCCTGTTTGACAGACTTTCTACTTGTCAGTTAACTGAGATATTTCATCTGGAAACCTTTTATTTCTATCCTGTTGTTCCCAGATTCCATTTCTTGGATCTTTTTGTCCTGACCTTACCTCGGCGCTCACCAGAGCTGTCCATGTCAATACATTGACTAAATGAATAATAGATGCTCTTTTGTGGTATCCTTGTGTCGAGGCATCTTCTATTAAATTTGGAAAGGGTTCTTTGGCAGAAGAGCTGACAAACATGTAACCGTAACATTTTGTGTGTCATATTGTGAGGTTTTTATCATTACTTATTAATGATGCAGGTTATCACACAGAGGGCAAAATCCTCAAAACAGTAATCATTTGACCTTTTCTACCTGTCAAACTTGATGCAGGGAGGAAAAAGCTCACCTCGTAAACTACACTCTTTTAACATGGACTGTGTGCACTTATACATCCAGATACATACAGATGTATTTCCATTTGTAAAGCAATGTGCAAGGTGTAGATAACTTAAGAGTTGTATCAGCACACTCGACCTAAGCCTCGCTGAGGCCATAAGCATGTTTCTTGAGCTTTGTTTGTAGCCTCAAGGCATGTTTGTAAAGACACATTATTGCCAGTCGGCTGTCTTAAAATAATCCCTTCTCTGCTAGTTAGGAAATGGTGTACACTCTCAACAACCATGCATTTGGTGAAGGGCTAAAGGGCCACTTGGAAAAAGATGCTTTTTTGTTGAGTTCTTCATGTTGACATTTTTATCTTTGTTCAAGTGAGAGCTGCTGTTTGACTGCATGACTTCAAACTGTTCTTTCACCACTGATGGTTGAGCTACAAAAGAAAAAAATCCACAATACTGAATCAAATATGTGAGCTGAAATGAACTTTAAAATTACATCAGACATATTGTCAGTTCAGACTATCATGGCATAAGCTTTGGCCCATAATAAAAGTCATTATTACATGCTCCCTAAATCATGTCCAACACTGTGTTGTGTGGTTTACTGTGCAACTCCTTTGCCATGATTCTAGCAGACATGACTCGCTTGTGTTAGACGCTTTAGAGCAAGATGGTCGTGACTAATCACTGCATCATGGAGTGGTGGTGTGGTGGAGTGCCAATTCAGTGCCCAGGGGATGGTACCTTTTACCCAGAAGAGATAGCCCAATTAAACTGACCAATTGGAATTGAATGAGCCTGGTTGTCTACCTGTTGTGGAGGTTAGAAAATGCCACTTCTACTTATTGCTCATTCCGAACGATACAAGACCCATTATTCTTGCAGTCATTACTAAGCAAAATGTCAATAGCTTGTTAGAGAGAGAGACGTGGTAAGAGAGATGGATGGAGAAGGGAAGGAACAAGAGAGGAGGAGGAGGGAAAGAGGAAGGAAGGAACCATGAATAGAAATCATAAAACAGAATTGCTCGCTCAAATACAACAAAGCAAATGTTCATGCAGGTCAAGGCTTAGTGTTTCAGCTTACATGTGACAGCAATGGATGCTCAGTTCCATGTTTGTGCCGTCATTTCTCTTTAATCGGTTGATGATGTGCCAACACCCACATCTTTCAGAGCTTTTTCTACCTTCATCTCTATCTCTAACTAACTCGGGCATTCAGCTGAAAAGCTGTCAAAGTCTCATGAAATATCTCTCCTGAGTCCAGGTGCATGAACATTAAGAGACATCACGTACCACAGAGTGCAATGACTGACTCTACTTCTTCTGCTCATTCTTTCTTTCTTTCTTTCTTTCTTTCTTTGTCCCGCTTTCCTTCACTCTTTCTCTTTTGCTCCTCTGTCTGTTTCTCTCTCAGCATTGTACAAATGTTGCTCTTGTCTAAGGAACCGTTCCATATGTTTGCAATCACTCTGGTTCCCTTGCCTGCACAGATCATTTAGCAGACTCCCTCATACATTTCAATTAGGCCCACCTAGCGCAGTCACAGACGCGGGAAAGCAATATTGATTTCTTGATATCCTGTGCGTGGGTCGGACCAAATTAACGCTTGTACTGGGGAATATGATAGATCCATAACAATTCACTTGTGTTTGTTACCATATGTGTGATATGCTGGGCGTGTTAGTATACAGAGAAATGTCAAGTATTTAACAAATTAAAAGCCATGACCGCTGTCCCGAGTGCACTCTTATTATGGGTAACTGACGTGGTTCCTACCAAAAATTTGCTAAAATAAAACCCTTTATTTTGATTTGAGTGGCAAAAGGACAGATAAACATGCCTAGCAAGACATAGCAGGGAGGCTTTATGTTTCAAAGTGATGTATGCATTTACCAAACGTTGCCTGCATCCTTAAATGTACTTATTATTCAATTACCAGCAGCTTTTAAAAGATAGGCTGGCTGAAGTGTCGTTGCTGGGGGAGCAGCCACTGCCTTTTAGCTGTCAGTCACTCTCTGCCGCCTCATCCATTCTCTTGACACTCTGCTGGGGCCCAGAGAGAGCGATCAGTCAAAGTTCAGTAGACAGGGATGCTACATCAAAGAGCTGATGAGATTTTGGACTGTGTGTACTGTTGAATTCTACATGGTCATTATTTCACAATGGTTGTAATGACTTAAATATAAACAGAAAAAAAATTATGAATTGTGCAAGATTGTTGGGAGTTGCTAATTGATATGCAGTATACGTTTCGGTATTGTAGTGGCTAATCAGACTGGCAGTACTATTGGTGCATTATCGTTATACACTGCTGGAATGTAATTTACTCTGATTTTGTGGTGCATGTACTTTACTTGAGCACATCCAATTTCTATTAATTTGTACTTCACTGCATTTCAGAGGGAAAATGTGTACTTTTGACTCCACTACATTTATTTTACGGCTATAGTTACTAGTTACTTTGGAGATTAAGATTTAACACACAGAATATAATGATCAATTTATAAAATAGTTTGCATTGCTATATTATAAACTACCCAACAGTATAAAAAGTAATTAGAATTAGCTTTTGATATTTTAAGTACATTTTGCTGATACAACTTTTATATTGGGGTATGCTACTAAGAATTATCAGGATCTGAGTACTTCTTCCATCACTAGTTATATTGCTACACAAAGAAAAGACATTCCATAGGGATAGCTTGCATATTATGAACAGATTCATTGAACTCAGCAAATATTGATAAATATTACATGATGTCTGATTTGAAAGTATTGAAAGCAAATGGCAGTTAATATAGAAAAATGACAGGGCAACAAGAAACTGAAATTGCCACAATGTCCCTGTCTTTCCATGTTGGGAGAAATTTTGAACCGCTTTTATGCTTTTATATAGGTGACCCCCTTTAAGACGCTTTACTGAACACAGGTCTAACCTGTTTTTGACCCTAATCACACGAGACTGCTGTCACAGGTTCATCCTTGGCCATCACTGTTGCGAGAGACTTATATTTGCAAATGTAGTTCCATTCACATCAACACTCATAGCACAGCATTACACAGTTATATTACACAACATTACATAAAATAAATTCAATGCCAAATAAAGTTCAAATTTTAAGTTGAGTTACTCTCTCTCACATGCTCACTATCACTTAGTTGCCCTCTTCTGTCCTCTGTCTCGCTCTTTTTAAACTAGTCAGCAAGTGCAGATATGCTCGTAAATGTGATTTAAACGTCAATAACATTAAACAAAATTCCCCTCCTTAATAAAAATTAATTTTACCCAAAACTGGGTAGTGGCTGATCTACTGATCTATAGCCATTACTGTTACCAACATATATTCGAATTCAGACATCCCACTCAGACTACCCTCTAGGTTTCATCACATAAAAGCCTGGCTGGGCTCCATGTACTCATGTTGCATACAGATGATATCAAGTGAAAATATCAGAGAAGATAGTATACTGAACATAAGACTCATAATTTAAAGATTCTCTATGTTACCATTTTAAGGAAACTATTCAATAAACACTTCAATACTCACATCAATACTCTTAAGAAGATATTTCATTAATTTTCCCATTTCAGCTCTATTACTATATAAGTGAAGTGATAATTCATCAAGGTTCAATAGGGATGATGTTGAGTAACTCACCGGCATTTAATTCTGTTATGGAGGCCATCTGCGGCTAACGCTGACTAATTGTTCCAGTCAAGTAGATGCCATGGCTTTGCCCTCTTATGAAGATACATGTCCAGCCTTGTGGTTTATCGCTATTCATGGGTCGGGTCTAGGGGAGGGGGGAGCACACGTAGAGTCTGACATTTCTAGTAATTATCTTTATGAAGATGGGAGGCCTCTCAATTAGAGTGGCGCTTGATTAAAACTAATGGCTCTCCCTCCCAGGCCGGTGAGCCGGCTGTCAGGGATAGCATCAAGTTCCCCTTTAGCTGGTGTGGGACACTGGGTGACGTTACATTACAAACTGTGGTTTTCTTTTACTCAATAAAGACCTAATCATTATTTTTACTTCTTCAATGTAAAGATGAGGTGTGAATGTAAATCTCTAGCATGCTTGGCATACTAGAAACCTAGAAGTCACAAGATATGGCAGCATGGCATGAAAACTAAAGCACTGTTGGTTATGGCAATGTCTTAAGTGTTAAGTTAGATGTAAGGACATTATTATCTTTGCCACATAGTTCCAAGTTAATCTAAAAACACTCCTTTCTCGTGCCTCCCTGCGTAACGTCTTAATGGAAAACAAAACTGGCTCTCTGGGGAGTATGATGGTCAGGTCGGCCATTACAGAGTCACTCAATAGCAGCTGATTGACTCGCTCCCCTGCTCCGTTATAAGCCTGTTAAGCTGCTACTCAGCGTCAAAGCAGTGCTCTGGGCGCTCTCAGTATCGCTGGTCGTTGCCTTTATAGGCCACTGGATAAAGTGCTTACCCTGATTTAGTAAAACTAAATAGCTGAAGACCTTATTTGTGATTTGTGGGGATATATATTCAATCAGAAAAGGAGCAAGCACATCAACCTCAAGGAGTGGTGGGAAAACTCAGATAGGGCTCAGATAGGGAGATTGTCATTGTAACAAAAAGTTGGTGCTAATTGCTGACAGTGGTATTGCAGCATATTCCAATCTTGGAGAAGTTTGGCTAGTTTAAGAATGCAACATGTCACATCATCCTACAGCATCCATGTACCTGAGTACAATTTTCCGGTACTTGTTGTTTACTTGAGTTTCTCCATTTTATGCTACTTTATAATTCTACTCTACTACATTTCATAGGAAAATATTGTACTTTTCACTCCACTACATTTATCTGCATGCTATAGTTACTTTACAGATTAAGGTTATAATATACAACACATTGTAGTACAATACAAGTAAAACAAATATATTTAATTGTGCCTTTCAAATACTATTACTATATTATGTACTACATATTATTGTAATGTAGTGTCCCCTTAAATAATGAACCAAAATGGCACATTATATTCATGAATATGAAATTTGAAATACCATGTGTGAAGTATACTCAGTAGCCATTTTATTAGGTACATATGACCAGAACTGGTTAGGACATCCTTTTGCTTCCAGAACAAGCTGCTGGAAACAGCCTTTTGGTTTATGTTATGATGCTAATTTGATAGAATTATGCAGTTACTAAAGATTTTTGTGTTACAGATTCAAGCTGCAAATCATTGCCATGTCCCTGGAACCATACTGAGATGATGAGTGCTTTCTCACATGGTGCATTATCGTGCTGGAAGTACAATGTGTGACCATGAAGAGATGCACCTCATCAGCAACAATGCTTAGGTACACTGTGGCTTTACAATGATTCTCAATTTGTATTGAAGGGCCTGATATGTGTCAAGGAAAACACTCTTTGTAACATTACGCCAGCACATACCTCCTTTGACAAAATGCAGGATGAATCCATGTATTGATGCCAAATTTGAACCTGTTTTGGTGATCACGTATACCGGTATAGTATTCTGCCTCTGTAGGTCACCCACTTAAGGGTTCGTTAAGTTGAGAGATGTCCGTTGTTGCACTGAGCTGTTATTTGCATACTTGAGGCCTTACTGTTAGCTTAAATGATTCTGGCCATTCTCCACTGACATATCTCAGTGATGAGTTGTTTTTTTCCCCACAAAAAAAACTGCTGACTGCATGTTTTTTTTTTTTTGTTTAAAACGCCATCCTCCACAAACTCTAGACAGCATAGTGTTTGAAAATCCCAGGACAGCAGCTGTTTCTGCAATAATGGAACCACATTGTCAGGGCACCAACAATCAAATCACATTAAAAGCCAGTTAGATTACATTTGTTCATAATGTTTGTTTAAAAAGTAACTGAATTTCTGTTTGCATGCTTTTCGTATAAAGGTAAGCACCGTGATTTGCTGTTTGGAGGAGCTGCCTGTTTGTGTTAACAAGCACATCCAGTACCTAACAAAATGGAGTGTATACACTGTATGCACAGCATAAAATGATTCCCTCCCTGATTCAGACACATAAACTAACACAAGAGCCTGTTCAAATGTGATTTAGTGAAAAGTAATAGCCCTAATGTGCACCCACAAAGATATAAACATGTAGGCACACACATCGAGAGACAAACCGCCACACACATTCTTTCATCCCTTTCTCCATTTCCCCTGTTCCTTCTACCTCAGGGAATCTGATCACCTCCTGATGTGAAGCTTAGAAACAGTAATGCAATAGACAGTCAACTTATATTTCCCCAGCGAGACAGCCACAGCTAAAACTTCATATTCTTCAGCGACCACACAGCTGAGGGAGGAGATGGCTGCAGGACATCAAGAGGAAAAGTAACGGAGACAGATGGGAGGACAGATACATTCATATATACAAAGAGACTTATACACATGCCATTCTTTAAAATTGCAGGTTGAACTCACAATGGCAGATGCCATAGTAGGATGCTTCGATTCTATGAGTGAAACAAGGCCAAAGATTATGGTTGAGGGCTCTAAAGTAGAGGCAATCAATACCATAGGCCTCCCCCACTTGCTGACTGCCAGGCTAGCCTGACGGGCTGAACAGGCTAATGACACCTAATCATATCAGTGGGCGGAAACTCTAACCACCGAGCTTGCCCTAAAATGGTGCATCCCATCAGTCTGGCGAGGAGAAAAATGAAAAAGAAAAAGAGGGCGAGACAGAGAGATAAGGAGGGAGAGAGATAGAGACAAGAAACTCGAGCTGAAGCATTTGTGAATAGATGAAACAGGCAGACAAACATAGTGGCTGTGTTTACACACAGTCAGGCAAACAAGGACACACAGAGTCATAGATGTGATGCAGCCCACACCGTCTAGCAATATTGCACAGATGAGGCCAGTGAACGAATGATCATAATTGATGATGTCTGTAGCCAATGCAATGCCTTCTAGTTGCCACTTGGAGGCCATTACACTAACTGTGAGAGAGTGATAAATGAATGAATGAACGACAATGTGTTGGAGTTTCTGAATTAGTGAACTGTTTTTCCTTTTTTTCTGAAATAATATTTATTCATTTAATTGGTTAAGCTGTATTTAACCAGGAAAAACAAAACTATTTCCAGGTACAGACAAATGTCACGAGGCAGATTACACAAAATATTTCCCAAAATCATAAGTAAACAGAAATATGATTACAAAATCATTTATAAAATTCCTAATACAATCATATAAAAAAATGTCCTCATTAAAACAACATAAATGGCACCTTAAAACATCACAAGAGCTGTCTAAAACCATGAAAAATAAAAGAGATGAATCAAACACATTAACTTAAAGTTGTAATCCTTAAGATTTCTGTCCTGATTGATTTGGCGACAGCTGTGGTTACTGGTGGTAGGGCTAACGGCAAGTGCAGTTTAATAGCCTACTACAGGTCACAGAATTCTGGGGGCAGCAAAACAAACTACTGTCATTTTAATAAAGAAGGCAGGCGGTAATTGGCCTTTTTCCATCATTCTGTGAGCAACCGTGATCTGATGAGTTTGCGCACAGCAGGGCATAGTGAAAGGAGTTGGTTAACTAGCTCTTCATCTAACAGGTCACCTTGGCTGCTCATTCTTGTTCCATTACTCCCTGCAATATTTCAAACTGATCCGCTGTCAAAAAATGCCGAAAATGACAATTGTCTTGTTTTGTAGATGCATTTTTGACGAATGATAGTCAGTCACTTAATCTCACTGACAAACACATTGCATTTCCTGTGACAATTTCATAATAAAAGTCAACTCGTGTTTCGCCAGTTAAATGCTTTTAATGGGAAGCTGCAGCAGTAGGAAATGCTCGGTTTGCATTCGCAGTAGCTTGGTAGCGTTTTTTCCGGGAATGTCGCCATAGACACCCACTTTGGGAACTAAAAATTAATCCTGGGAAGAAAGCTGCATAGCTGTTAACACATTTTTGTTGGATACAATATTTAATCGATTCATAGTCAGTCAAAAAGAAATTAAGCTGCAACAATTGATGATGACTGATGATCGATTAAAAGTCATTTAGGATGCAAAAATGTCAACATTTGTCAGTCCCAGCTTTGTTAATGTGAGGATTTGCTGCTTTTTCTGTTTCATCATTGAGGATTCAAGTCGATTGGACAAAAAAGACATTAGTTTGGCTCTAGGAACACATTTTCTACTAGAGATAATTTTATAGAGAAACATTTTTTCAAAATAATAATAAAAAAAAACAAACATAATCAGACCATAGAGATGTATGGCTTTTTGGAATATAATGGAACTAGATAGCACTCGGCTTGTGGTGCTCAAAGTGCTAAAAAATACATTTGAAAAACTCAACAGCAATGTCTCTTTCCAGAAATCATGACCCAGTCTCTCACGATAATCCACAGATCTTGTTGTGAGCAGTTTCATGTAGGAACTATCGGTAGAAAGAAAACGCTTTCTACATGAAAATGAAACAACAAGGTCTGTGGATTATCTTGCACGCAATACCTTGATGCCACTTCATCATTCCTGCACTGGCTCAAACTCCACAAAGGCACACATATAAACAGGGTACATCCACACACTTGTAAGTTGTGTGTGCCCATACATGAACGCAGCAAGAGGAAGATGCACAAATCAGACAGAAAAGGAATGTGACAGTACAAGAAAGGACATACAGAAATTATTAAAGAAATAAACAAAGAAAAAAACACGTACACAAACAAACTGATACAAGTACACACATTTCACACTCTCTTCCTTGGAATGACCATCATGACAAAGAGAGAATAAAACTGATTCATAGTTGGGGGAAACAGAGAAACTAAATAAAAGAGCTCAGATTATCCAATGAGAAAAAACTGTGTGTGTGTGCGTGTGCGCCCGTGTGTGCACATGAAAGCGTGCATGTGTGAGGTTCAACAAAGCCTGATAGTGAGAAGAGGAAGAGAGAAATGCCATCTGAGCCAGAAGCGTGGGAGGCAAGGTGTCACATAATACTTGAGGAAATGCATCTGCAACAAAGAGGAACCAGGTGTAATACACTCATGAATAAATATGCTGAGGGCTGGAATTGATCATTAGTGCTGTCTGGGGGAGGTAAAAAACAAAACAAGAATGAATAGAGGCCCTGCAATTTGATGAGTGGTATCGAAGCATAGAAAGATCCTTGAGAGATGCTTTCTATTGTCACTGATAGCACTTTGCTAGTTTTTGCCTGTTCCATCTAATCACTGCCTTTTCTTGCTCTTTTTAAGTACTCTTTTCCACAAAATATCGTCTACATAACTGTCTTTGCTTTACAATATGAATTGTAATTGGATTTTGCTTGAATATTGCTTTGTCTTCTATTCTATTCTCAGCCTTTTGTCAAGTCACAAATTATGATTGACAGAAAGTCAAACATGCCATTTCTCTAGAATATATGCATCAAATATGCTTTGTTTCCCGCTGTATCAAAACTGAGCTGGACATAAATGCTCCTGGGCTCTCATCTCATAGAGTGTGATGTAAGGCTGGGAACAAAAGGTTGTCTTCCCTGCCTCTGCTGAGGAGTGCAGCAGCACGGTTCTTAATTGGTGCTCTGATCAGAGAGGGATCTGGGCTGAGGGACCCGCAGCTCCCGGCAGCACCGTCATCCTGGGAATGCCAGGTTGTTGCTCCTGTCTGTCTTGATTAACGACCTCTCCTTTTGACCCCTCCCATGAGCCCTCACAAGTACCTCGCTGGAGCAGGCGCAAGCACAAATACAAAGTGCATACATGCACAAAAGCATGCGGACACACACAAAAGTGCGTGCTTGTATGTTGGAGTACACATGCGTACAGTCATGTAGCTGGGTTTAATGAGTAGTTTTCTGAAGAAGCAGCAGGGCAGCAGCTCTATTTGAATCAAAAGGGAGGACAACTTTATTGGCCGTCGCTGACAGCACATGCGCACTCTCTTTTACATTCATCATCCTACTATGGCCACTCAAATTAAATATAGATGACCTGAAGTGCACTTGTTGTTAGGTATTTGTGGGAAAGTGAAACAAGCACTGCAAAGCATATTCCACATGCAGCCTTATTTTGTTGTTGGTCAGCACTATTTCTGTGTGCTGTTATTTAATCTTAGGCTCCAGTAATAAATCTGATTCCTTCACGCTGATGCTCTCTACTTGTAGTTTGGGCGCCAGTGAGCACGAGGCAGTATGCCAATCAGAAAGTCAGAGAGCTCTCTTTGAAACAGTCAACGGTCCCATGTGAAAGCGGTAATTGCACTGCAGGCGTCCACTTCTCAGTCTACATGGTATCCCAGAAGTTCCCAGGGAATCTTTAAGTTTTATTTTATCACATCATTACCTTAAATTACCCATAGACTGTATAATGCATTCTGTACCATTTGTGTGCTATATCTTTATTCCAGTGGGTGTAAGCTTGTATTTTGCATAAGTGCGTGTAAAGCTATATGACCATGCGTGTGACTGTGATAAGACTACTTGAATCTACCCACACGTAAGCCAGTATCTTAATTGTTGTGATCCTACACAGTGCTCCACTCTTGCAAACCAGCATGTCTTCCACTGTTTAAATACTAGAGACGATTGCAATGTTAGAAGAGACAAGAAAGGAGATTGCATTGCTAGGGTGGCATCTAATGCTACATTGTTTTAACCGGTCAAAGGCATGGAAGGATGATAAGATGTGGATTTCTTCCCTTTTTAATGTTACAGAAACACACACAGCATTGGTCTCTACAAATGTACAAACAATACAAATGTCAGTAACAGCTAGCTTCCACTTTTAACACAATTTTAACATGTTAAAACCTTGGCATAACTGAAAATGTACGGTATAAGAAGCAGAGACACAATTGTTCAGACACTAAAGGAGAGGAGAGCATTCAGATAATGTGGAAGCCACTGTATTTGTCTTGAGAGACTAACATGCCACACACCTATTAAACACATCCTCCATCAGGGTAAAGGCGAAGAGCCTTCATTTATAACAGTGTATGCCAGCTCCTCCACCACCTCCCTTCCATCTCCTCATTGCTAATTATCCAGAAGATGGATTACATCATGGGATCTAATAGAGAGAAGCACCATTACACCCCCAAACACACACACTGCTCCCTAGCCCTGACAAAATCACTCAGCCGATCTGCCCATTTAGTTCCACATTCTTATTAACAAAACAGGGAGGAGTCACTCATTATCATCACTCAAAAATATGAACAATATTAGTCAGTCCTTCAAATTGTGAGGAGAGAGCATGTCATGATAAAGAATAATAATAATACACATAATTGCATAAGCTTTACACAATATATGCCATATATATTGTATAGTGTTTTAAAAAGTATGTATGCATTATGATTTCACACAGGTAGAACTTAACCTTTAAGAAATGGTTTCTGATCAGCTTGGCTCTTTTACAGGATATCTGCATCGAGCAAATGTACTGGGTTTGATTCAATGCAAATAAAATACTTTAAGGGGTATTACCTACATGTTTCTCTGCAGAATCATAAAAGTTAAATCATACAAGAGGATTAAAATGTGTCTTGTTTCAGAGAAGTGAAATTGCCAGGCACTATTTTTGGCATTGCTCCTGCCCTTGCTACTTCAGTACTGCTCTTCACACTAATCTGGTTATTTGTACATCACCAGAAAACTGCTGGAAAAATGGAGGAGGGTTGAAAGAAAGGAGGGAAAAAAACTTAGGTGCAAGGGATCCAAGAACTTGTCTGTGAATGTCGGCAACTCTTAAAAAGCTTCTTCTTTTTTTTAAACCAAATCCTCAATTCCTGTTGCCACGGCAACCAAGAGAGCGCGAGGGGGAGTCAACATACAACAACTCATTTGACCATGATGGAAGACTGAGGTTTTTTTTTTTTTTTGATGCCCCAAGGCCAAAATGACATGCATGACGAGTTGGTACACAGACTTGTTAATCACTTCTGAGGCAAGGCAGAGTGTATAATGTATCGCGTTTGCTCTGTGCGGTTGTTAATTCATGCTGTAACTAGCTCTCCAAAAAAAAGCCTCTTGGAGGAAGGCAGTCAAAACTAAGCTGTTTGCTAGGAGTCTGCTCCATTGAAGATACAGCCAGTATGTGGAAGTGCTCGCTGCGATCAACTTTACCGTCACTTCACCGTCACTTCACCATATCTAGCATCCTTTCACTCATCTATTATCTCTGAGTTTCTCTCTCTTTGTATCCCTACTTTTATTACTCTCTCCTCTTTGCTCCCCTTCACTGCCTCTCTGTCCTCCCTATCCCTCTAATCCCCTCCTCCCTCTCCTCCCAGATGAAGTGGTCTGGCCCTGGCCTGGCTATTCCATTCCCTTCTAATCTCTGTCCTTCCCCCTCCCCTGTCGCCTGATTTGCACACTTCATGAACTGGAACGTCTCGATGGCTGGTATTCCCCTTAGCATTCACCCAGCGCGCCATCCCAGAGCTGTCGTGCCACCTTGAACACATCATCAGCCCCGATGACCGTGAAGACAGGCGGCATATGCATGTGCGCGCACACCGGCACGCTCAAAATAATAACGACGCGCTTGCCTCGCTCGCTCAGACACATTCTTTCACACTTTCTGCCTCACAAAAGAGTGATCACAGGCTTGCTGTCTAAGTTGCTACAAGCTCTCTCTTGCTCATACATGTGTGTACATCCTGTCAGGGGACTCAAAGTAAGTTTGAAGCTTGATGATGATCATCAGAACAGTCTGAGATGTCTACCTTTTTGTGTTGGGGAAACTAAGCTGCCACTGCGTGTGTAGAAAGTATCTTTGGATGAAGATAGACATTTGTTCCCACAACTAAGAGTGCTGAGAAGAGTACCACATGTGAAAGCTTTGCGTTAAATTCTTCTTACGGGCAAACTAACAGCAGATTTGATTGACTTAAAGTTTATATAGCATCACATATAGTAGTCTCCTAAATGTATACCTCCCCAGAATTTTCCTCAGTGTGCACCCCAACCAGTGACCTCTGGTGTTAATTCACCGGTAAGCCATTCACCAAGGACAACACTCCCCAGCGGGCTTAGTGCAGGACGCCTGCTTGCGTTTTTGTCACAGTGGGGAGGTCTGAGTCATTGTTCACTTGGCCTAAGCCTGTTTTGGCCGGGGAGAGTCGGGGTGATAGGATGCACTGGAGAATGCTGCCTGCCTCATGATCCAAGGGCTGGCCTAATTTGTAATTACCTTCTGCAGTGTTCTGGAAGACTGCAGTTTGCGCTTGTCCAGGATGTGGATTATCTAGTGTACTGAGATGGCAGGATCGTGTACATGCGTGTACACATATGCGCACAAACACATACACACACACACACAAACTCACACTCCCTTCGTGAGACACTGATGAGTTTCCACAGCCTAGCACTTGATTGACTGAGGCAGCCATGTTCTTAATTCGATTTTCCTGTCATGGTATTGTTAAATTGTTAATCAAACCTCTGTGTGCTTGCTACCTGCATTCCCTACACTGGATTACATTTAATTGTATAAATTGAATTTGGAGCTAAGACCGAGTGAAAAGTAAACTTGGATCTAGGCAAGGTTACCAACTCGGCTGTTCTGCTGAAGCCTTTGAGGTAGAGAATTTGGCCTGTAATCCACTGGATGCTGTATTATTTTTTTTTTTTTTATTAAAAGAAGCTGAGTAAAGTTGTATCGAATGAACTGAATCAAAATGCTCAGCAGACTCTCTATTCAATCCATACGGCGATTAAGCAGAATAGCCCAGCTAAACCAATTTTGAGTCATAAGACACTCTACCCTATTATGTGTGTGCGCATAGGGGAACTGTTATGGAGGAATGAGGCTAGGGATTAAACATGGATAAAGAAGCAGCTCTGTTAAGTTGAATATGTGAAGGGAAAAGTTGAGCTCTTGATTGATCTTATCTCACAACTGTATACCTTTTTTGATTTTTGCTGTCTGAAAAAATATGAAATGACTACACTTGAGGAAATTTAAATGTGTGAAACCATATTAATTTATAATCAAAGGATATAAAGTGACAGTGAGTTATGTTCCTTTTACTCTGATGTGTTTTACATCAAAGGATGAGGACAAAAACAACCCTTCTTTGGCGGGTAGAGTGGAGTTTAGATCGCTGTACTGTAGTGTAGCTATAGCCACATTTCCACTGCATGGTACGACTCGAGTCTACACACTTTTGGTACCAGGCACGTTTCTCAATTTTGTTTTCCACTGCAGACAGTACCCCCTCAACGTAGGTGGGATTCTTAGCTGATCGTCATAGTGACGCCGCATGAACCTGCCATGACATCATCTTCAACATGGCACACTTGCTGGCAACCAAACAGAGAAACGTCTGTACTTCGTCAGTTGACCATGGTGCAGTTTTGCGGGCTTAAATTTTTTAAAATCTAGGTCGAGTGAATAAAAAAATTGCAGCCGATATTGATAGTTTGGCTACTTAAAAATGGCAGGCTGTCCCATGTTATGCAATTGACGATTCCAGTGATGATAGTCTCTGACCAATCAGTGGTCTGCAGTGTTTTGACCCCCTCCCTCCCCTTTTAGTATCAGCTCAGCTCGCTTGGAACCTCGACCGAGGTGATACCAAAAAAAGTACCAGGTACTATCCACAAGTTTTGCCAATGGGAACCCAAAAAAGAACGGTTCCAAGCGAATCGAGCCGTGCCATACCATGCAGTGGAAATGGCCTATGACTAAGTGTGCTGCAGTCATCCTGAG
This sequence comes from Siniperca chuatsi, assembly GCF_020085105.1. Classification (NCBI taxonomy): domain Eukaryota; kingdom Metazoa; phylum Chordata; class Actinopteri; order Centrarchiformes; family Sinipercidae; genus Siniperca; species Siniperca chuatsi. The sequence goes on from NC_058063.1 coordinate 11,036,552, forward strand.
AAAGATTAGCCTCCTTCCACCACTAATTGTCAACAGTTTTAGATGACCAACTGCCTTGCAGGCAGGTAGAAAGAGGAAGGCAGTGACTTTGCAGCCTCCGGTGGCTTTACGCTGAGAACAGATATTGCCAGAGAGAACAAAATAACTGGGGTGAAAAGGTAAAGTTGACTTCACACATAAGAAGGTGCATGCTACTTTTTTGGCCCTGACCCACATAGTGGCAGTGCTAGGTCTGATGCACCAACAATAGACGTGTACACTGGATGTGACTGTGTCAGGGTGAGAGTGGGATGAAAGGGGCAAACTACCAGAGCATGCAGAAACCTAGGGCGTTTCACTGAAGGGAAGGACTCTGCCAACTGGCTCCTCGCTCCCACTGAGAGGGCTTTGTGACACAAACTAGTAGCCTAATCAGCTGTGCCACAGTGGGAGAGCTGAAAAAAGACAGAAAGGCCCGGATAGAGGAAGGGCATGATTACGGCTGTGAAAAAGAAGTGGTGTTGAAAGGATGATAGTACTGTACAGAAGTGATTGACTTCAGCTTATGAATTTTAGACTTGTCTTCAAGTATCAGTTAACAGGGGCCACATTTGAAGCACTGAAGTAATTCTGTGTCCCATCTGGTGTCAACAAGATTTTCTAATGAGTAAAACCTGACTGAGCATGGTGTTGAAAGCTTTCACTGCAATCTGTTGCCCTTGATATTCACAATAAGATTACATTGGAGCAAGTATGACTGATGGTCTGTTAGTTATGTTTGGGGACAGAAGGTCAGTAGCATGCAGAATTTGGAGTACTAGGGAATACATTAGCTACAGCACCAGTTAGGTTGAGTTGGTGTCTCTTTGATTCACAGCTTCATTAAACTGAATATTCTTCTGTGTGGAACAACTTCAAACTGAGCCCTGGCTACCACTTGAGATGTGTTGTGGGACTGATGTTCAGAGTGCAAGATGTGCAGAGTGGCACTCGTGCTGAACTCAGTGGCATTGAGGCCAAGATTACTTTACGTTTACAGAGAGGAAACAAATGCTCAAAAAGTGGCATTTCTTTGCAATGCATGGGGCTAATAAACATTTAAATTCATTACATGTTGTCTTTATTCACATGTTAATTAGACTGCGCCGGTCATTCAGTCATTCCTGTGAACAAGCCATAATGAATACAAATGTTTGGATCCCTCAACAACTGCTAATAATACCACTCAAGGGCATAATTCAATTGGATGGCATAATTGGCACTCAGAGAACAGAGACACTGGGGAGCGGGCTCCCTACGGTCCATACTGGAATGATAGTGTGACAGAGCTGGCAGAGTGTTGGCCATTTTGCAGAAGCCTTTTGCCAAGATCCTGTCTGAGCTACGTAAACCCTGATGGCACTGCTGTCACTACACAGAGTTAGGTACACCATACTTTAAAAAGATTAAAGTGGCCCAAAAGCTTTTGGGGACTAGTACACATTTTTAAAAAGTAATGCATATACACTACTAAAAACAAAATCAGGAGATAACTGGTGTGAGTACAAAGAAGAAAAAATTCCCAACATCTAGACCCTCTGCTTGGCATTCACAATGGCTCATTTTGCCAGAGCTAGACATGCAATTATACAATGTAATCTTTTTCAGACTGCACAGCCATGGCATTAGGATTAATTCGCAGTAGACAATGCAGGTGTGTGCTCCCATTCACTAACATTGAAATGATGTCAGTTTCAGCAGTATCCAATCTGTTGGCATCCTGTTCTAACCTCACAATTATGTTAAGGTTACTCGTGCCGCTCAAGTGCACAGGGGTGACTTTGGACACAAGGAGGTTACAATGAGAGGTAATTGCCAAAATCCACGGTGGAATAGCATGATCTCTCTCTGATACCGATGGGAGGGAAAAGACAAAGAGCCTTATGAATATTTAAATTGTAATTTTCTTCATTTTCTTCAATTGACCCTTTTTTCTGGCACGGAAGGGAAACACTGGGTAGACAAGGGTGTCAAAACTAGAGCATGTGGCTCAAGGCAGAAACCAGCTGAAACAGCAAATAAAGCAGGGATTGTCTATGTGTAAACAGGATTAGGCCTTGATGCACCAGGTGAACGCTGACAAATGAAATAAAAAAGCCGTCTTTTTGTTTTAGCTGATTGTGTCAACATTCATTCAGAGGCAATAAGTCTGGTTTTAAATGCTATCGAAACATTGATGATCAATGGAAAATAACAATATTTTGTGTTTCATTTTGTGGAGTCATACCAATGTATAACTTGACTGGGGATGAAATGCGCTGTTGGGAGTGGCTGATTGTGCTGGAGGCCATAAAGAACAACAGTTTTGGAAGTACTTCTATTTTATTGGGTAATGTAGAGGCTAAAATAATGCAGATGGCTTGTGAGTGAACTATTGATTCTGTCTATGCTAAGCCTGTTTTTGCAGCAGTGTTATACAGTATATACTGTAAATCTATGAAGTTTCCTGATTGACAATATCATGTTTAAAGCCATTAAAAAAGAGGTAATTCAAGATTCAGGGCTCCATTAATTTGTGCAATTACTAATCATATCATCTCCATTAGGTGCTAATTATAGCACATGCACAAGAGTGTAGGGGCATAGCTGATAAGGCAGGGAGATTAACTCAAACATGCTGAAAGTTGCGAATGTACAGTAAAGAGTCCATGGAGACCAATAGATGATGCATATAAATATAGTTTGGGGTCAAACTGAATCAAAACAGGGAGGTTTAAAAACCTTGTAACATCTGTTTTTTCTTCTACTATTTATCAAGACAGGATTAGCAATGCATTCTTTAAAAATCTGAAATATTACGTGGAACAAGAGAGCACTGAAAAAAACAACCCAAACCAATCAAGCATAATAATTTTGACGTAATACTAATCATTAATAGGAGTAGTAGTAGTGATAGTTGCTTTCCCGAAGAAATTAAACGTACTATGACCAATAACTGATAAAACACATCAAGTCAGCCTCTGTCTACAGTCACAGCTCGCAGAGATTTGGCAAGTCCCCTGCTGATTCTGACGGTCAACCTGCCAGACAGTTCCTTCGCCTTGGTACACGGCATCTGTTTGACCTAACATGAGTCACAAACAGGCCCAGCATGTTCTGGTGTGGTGAGAAATACAAGCTCTTTGTCTCAATGTCACGGCTGCCTTGCTCAGTTACTAACCCGAGGCCATATTGCATGCTACCACCAAGTAATGACAGAGTCAGGCCATTCAAATATGCTTTACCTCTGGCTCCGCACATCTCGGGTTATTTAGATTGGAGAAACAGGCTCATTTGCAAATGTGTTTGAATCTTTGCGCGCTGCAGAGAGGGTTTTGCCCCGGGCAGCATTTACTGATCGGCAGCCCGAGCAGAATAGATAAGGAGGGGTTTCATTCACAAAATCCAAACTCACTCAGGGGAGAGTCCTTGTACCACTGTGTTATAAGCATATTGGCATGGCCCTGCAACCCCTGTTTTTTTCCTTGTGCATTCTGCTAAATCCCTTTCCCCCCTCGCATTTCTGTGCGTAAGCCATGAATATAAACCAAGAGTAACAGGCTTCATATGAGCATCTCATAAATGAAACATAGGTTGGAAAATAAGCTCTATTTGGTTTGTATTAAACACCCCACCCACCCCCACCCCCACCCACCCAACCTGCCAGCATAACATGGTATTGTTATTCACCTTAAGACAATTATTTGCCTTCTGCAGCTGTTTTGTGGGAGTGTATTGCCAATAATCCTCACAGGCGTAGAGGCCTTCCTGTGCAGTTAACCCTGCGCAGCCTCGCATAATAAAGGACTGGAAATACTGCAGGTAAAACTGAGAATGTAGTCCCTCTCCAACCCCCCCACCACATTACCCAGTGAGATCTGACACCAAAGCACCTTCCCCAAGTATCTGATGCCAGTGTCAACAAGCAGTCTAAATAATTGCTTCCTTTTTCATCTTAGAGTTATGATATCTGATCATACTGTAAATGGGTTATCTTTTTCTTCCCAGTAAGTGGATGGATGACAGTTGAATCCAAGCTAAAGGGTCATTATCCCAATGACATAGTCATATTTCCTTTGAAGATGCTCCACTCCAGCGTGTTTAGTTTCTTCCTTTGTTTTTCCTAAGATTGTTGTTTGTATTAGTGCTCCTTTTCCATCACAGCCATCGCAGTGAGATTTTGCATTTTAAGCACGCTGTTTTGATCATGGCAGTGAGCGCATCATTTAAGCATCTCAGCATCTTTGATGTATTGCATACTGAATGGAGCGCATGCATTTTTCCTCCCGCAGGTTTTAACAATCTTGTAGGCTTCCAACTGCTTTTTCAACATGCCAGTGAATCATCTGCCAGAATGTGCACCCAGGGAATAGATCTGGGCTGATGAAGACAACTTGCAAGAGAGACTGTCATTAAAAGTGCTGCAGCCGAGGCTAAAGATGGACATCATAAGGTTTTTACAATACTTCTAATTTAATTCAGAAGAGAATAAGAAGGAATCAACTCGAAGGTGTGGCATTGCTTAAAATAGACTTCCACATGCAGCTGCCGTCCATGAACACGGGATAGTAGTGAAGCAAATCATTTGCATCAACATAATTCATTATGCAATTTCAAATGACAAGAGTGAGATCATGACAAGGTGCAGCAGCACTGGAAATGGGCTTGGTGGTTTATAATGCAGGAATCTTTATTGATCCAGATTGGTGTAGAGGAAAGGAATCGATAAAGCTGATCCCTCTTAGTTGATCTTAAGAGAGCTGAGGTGCCAGGTGAAAAATGATCCATTAGAGGGATGTGAAGCAGCCTCATTGGAGTGCATTAAGTCATTGTTCAAGGCTTTGCTACTGTCCAGTACAGCTGTAAGTATTTAACCCTTTCACTGCTTACTTGGCATAAGAGGGGAATATACTCTAATAGATTCAAAACAAGTGTTCCTGATTATTTGTAATTGCTTTATAACAGCTTTTAAAACCTTAATGAATGCTTCAAGTCAGCCATTCAGTATAATTATTTACTATATGAAGAATACTGTTGTCTACGATTATCTTTTAAAGTGTCCTTGAGCTCCTTGTTAATGATGTGAATGTATATGTATGGGAAAAATTTAAGTCGCTTTGGATAAACACATCTGCAAAATGAATGTAATGTGGTTACAGTGAATCAAAACCCTCAAAACCAAATATCTAAATAGTAACATAACAAGAACAGCCATCAAAGTTTAAAAGATGTAAAGTAAATAGTAAAGATTTTTTGTTAAAAAAATCAGGAAAATGTGGAGTTTTATATGTTATTTCACAATGAATTGTAAAAAATAAATAAATAAATAAATGTTTTAAGATGACTGAATTCACATAAGTGCTGGTCAATCCACCACATGATATCAGTCCTCCACATAATTTCAGCTTCTGCTCCAAATGATAGTGCACAACTGTTGCTTACTGTAGGATAGCCTACTTTTTAACCAGTCCAAAAAACATAACAGCCTTCAACTACACTACAATTAATCTGCTGGCTCAAAAATCATTTTCAGAAAATGTAAATAATTTAACAAATAAAAATGGGGAAAGTATTCTACATTTCTGCTACATTAAGTTCAGGAGTAGCTTATAGTGAAACTGCAAACCAGTAAATCCACATGGAGCCCAATAAACCTGAATAAGAAAAATGTGTTTTCCAAGATGCTTTCTTCTATATGAAGCAATCTTTTGAGCAGATAAAAAAAAACTATATATACACATACTGTATATATCTCAGTACTTATGGAAAGACTACAAAGCCTTCTCTCTTGGACACAACAGCTTCCTGACATTGTTCCCTCAGGTGAACAGCTTTGGAAAACACCGGAGAACGTGAGCACTAATTCATCTATCTACTCGCTCCAGCGCAACACATGACTTAACATGCTGCAACATGTGCCCTGGTGTGCAATCACCTCGTAAGGACATTTCCTGGGCATTAATCTGAGATTATAGTCAAAAACTGCAGCAGGACGAGCAGGGATTACTGTCTCCTCCTGTCACTTTTATTTGGCAGGAACATGGTATGATCACACCTCGGGTATTATCATCATTCTCGCCCACTGTACCGCATCTCTGCATGTGGCGCTGATATACTGTAGGTGGTTTTTAAAAAGGTGACTGCTATCACGACGACCGTAGATGATACATTACATGTCATTAAGTTAAAAGTGGGACCATAATTCATAGGATTTCTTCAAATGTACAGCCTGTAATTTAATAGCATTATTATCATGTTTATACTGAATATCTGTTATTTTATGTGGTGTAAAATGCCTGTAATCAGCATCTCACAATCTGTTTTATATTGTAGATATATTGCAATTGAATTACAGTTACACTTTCTAGTATTTTAGAGGATAGATTTCTTGATTGTAACTTGTATGTTTACCTTTATAATTTTGCAACACCTAGTTTTGACTATAGTGACAACATGAAATGGAACATGGCCTGAATTGTCAAGAGAAACAAACCAGCTAATGAAGCCTCATTATGTTGCTGATTTTCTACTTAAGTGCAGACTGTATCATTTAACAGCGCAAAATCTGACAAAAACAAAACAAAAGATGAATGAAAACAACCATGCAGGTCTCTAAAAGCATACTTAAGAGCTGATGGCTGGCTCTGTACTCCGCAGATTGCCGGCTTAGAGAGAAGAATGGAAAAACACACATGTCAAAGTGTGAAAATTCTTTCAAAAATGATGAAGCCAAGACTGAAGGATTAACAAAGACAGAAACCAAGCCAAAATAAACATCACCACACTTGTTCCGACCAATTAGATGCATTGTATCTCACAACACTGTCAACACCATCAATTCTCACAGAACAATGAATCCTGTCTGTTGAACAAAAATCTCTATATGTCTTTTCACCTTTGTATTATAGACTGTTATGTGTTGTCAAGACTGTTAGACAATGCATCACAAAATATGATATAATTTGTGGGTGATTCATATAAGCACACCGGCCTTGGCCAGACGGTGGGGTTTGAGTCATCACTTAAGATAAGGGTTCACCCTGCCTTGACCTGTGGAGATGAAAGTACAGTAGCACGGCACACCATCTGTATCCGACTGTATTGTTTTTTTCTCCCTGCTTCTAAAAGCTCAATTTCCTAAATGAGCTGCTACTGTGGATCCTTTACTAAAAGATCACTCATCTTTTCAGCCACCTGTACTTGCTACTGATAACTGGTTTTGTTAAACTTGGTTAATTGTTGCGCATCATTTGCAGAACAAACAAAGCTTGTATAAGGCAATGTTTTACAAAGAAAATGTGAGAGAGTATTGATTCAACCTATTATTGAACGTGTGCATGGTGGGAAAGTGGCTACATCACAATCCACTGCGTCTTGTATCTGCCCTCCCTGATTCAGTGCAGCAGTTTCCAGCAAATGCTTTTTAAAAACAGGAAATGGCTTGAAAGGCAAGTGATGTGTGCTCTTACCCCTGCAATCTTCACGCAAAGTGAGGGCAGTAGTTATTTAATGAACAGCTGATTGCAGGTAATGGCAAGTCTTTTAGTCACTGTGTATCGTAAAAGTCAGCGCAATTCCTAACATGAAGCGTTGTTTGTCTGAATGTTACACTTTAAAATGGCATGGTTTCTGGTTGTTCAGTCACTTCTGCTCATGTTGCATGAATGCACAATGATGCTGTGTACTGTATGCCACTTGAAAAGCTGAATGATTTCAGTGAGTAATTTAATCTAGGATGTGACAAAAAGTCTTTTGGATCGAGGCATATGTCCAAATTTTAGCTAACAAAAATTGCGACTGAATTACTGCCATTTGGTCATTTTGAACTTCCTGTGAAGTGCTCTGGAATAATAACGAGCTGCATTCAAGCTGCTGTTTGTTATAACATGAAGCAGTTAGGAACTGTGTCCCTTCCTTTCTCTGCAATCTTTGTCATCAACTTTGTTTATGCATAAAGTTGAAAGAGGTCTGTTAAAAATCTGTGAAACAGAGTGCCTGTGTGAGCACTTTGTGCTAGATCTTAATTTTGTTGTACAAATTATATACATACAAAGTATATAAGGCACTATATTATGCGACTAAATGTATCCCAAACATTTTGCGCTTCAGCCAAACACAGTGGACGAATAGCTATAATCTAGAATGTGGAAGAAACTGCCAAAAATAGGTTGAAAAATTAAAAAAAGGAGCAAGAAAACACCACCACAGCTGGATTGATGATTTTGTTTTTCATTCATGTAATCAATCAGCAGCTACATTTACGTCTGATTAAACCAAAGGTAATCTCCAGGGAAATACTACTACAGTACATACACCCCCTTTACATTAAGCCTCTGAGCTGGCAGAAGGGCACCCTCCCTTGAAATATATGCTGCCTGCTTAGGAGCCGCCCGGCTGTCAGGGAGAAGGGCACTCACTGTATAACTGCATATAAACATAACACAAACTGCCAAGTGTGATAAGAACGGGAAGGAGGCTTCAACACCAATTCCGACAGAAGACAAATGAGTGCTGGTGGACTTATCATTGTCGATTCGTGTAGCTGGAAGAAGCTTTGCCTTTGTTTTTTCCTCCTTCTGCGAGGCTGTTATTTATAGTCTGGGCACTCGCAGTCTCATTTTAGTCCTTCCAAAAAGCTGAGTGTGGGATTGAATGTGAAATATTTTAATGTGAATGTCATTAAATGTTAATGAGCAAATGTTCCCAGGTGGCTTTGGAGCCATTTAAGTACAACATCATAGGTTCAAATACAACACACCCCTCTTTCTTTTTCCTTCTTTGCTATCATTCGCACATAGAGTATTTACTGTACATAAATGCCTCACTTTATACTTGGATTTCAATAACAGAAGAGGCTGTTGCATGTTGCAAACTGGCAGGGAGGCAACACAACAATTTAGCTTGACAACTTTATTTCTTAATACTTTCTCCTCTTCAAATGGTATGATTTGAATAAATACACCGAATAAAGGGCAATCACACAAACAGAACAAGCTTACTCATTGGTTTCCTGCATGTCCAGTCAGTAACACTCAGCAGCTCTGCCTTCAGAGTTTACGTGATGTTTTTACACTAGCTTCTGTGTTTTATCTGCTTGGCCTGTCAACACCATGTGGTTTGTGCGGTGACGTAGGTACATTGCGAGCAAACCCCCCCCGAGGCTGCTGTCCTCGCTGCCACTTGAGCTCCCCTTGTTGTCGACTCAGCGTGTCGGACAAGCTCCTCGGGTTGCTACACTGTTACGGCTGACACACTAGGTGGTTAGTATGTATGAGTGTGTGTGTGTGTTACGAGGTCAGCGGTTGCCAGAGGCCGGTCGCTTGAGAGACAGCAAGGTTCCCAGCGGCCACCTGCTGTGCGGCCCCCTGCGCTGTGTGTTGTCACGTGCTATCATCGCAAAGACAAGGTGAGGGAAACTAAAACGGGGAAACAAAGCAGCAGCAAACAGGCAGTGGTAACCCGTATGTACAGACGTTATGTTAGAGATAACATCAAGCTATGGCAATGAGGTTCCAAGCATAGTGATGCAAGACATGGAATTGGTAATTTGCTATACAACTAGTGCACTGCGATTACAGCAGCTTCATTTAACAATGCCACCGAATGTGTCATTTACATTGTTTTAACATCCAGAGATGGCAAAATGCAGTGAATATTCCACACTATATACTGTACGAACAGCCTCCATTCTGAAAAGCACCTTTCGTATCTTAATGAACTACAGTAACGAACTGTGTAAAATTATGCATGCGATTAGAGTTTTGTTGAACAAGCTATTTGAGTACGAGACATAATAGCCCCCAATTTTATGGCTAGATTTACAGGCAGTAATCATCTCAGAGTCCCCTCGCCAAATCTCATTCTGTGTGACTGGTGTTCAAGAGCGATTATTTTTTGTTAATACTCCTGTAATTAAATGCATGCTTAGACTCTGAGTGATTACAGTTCCTGACGAGTAATTGCTCTGTGGCTCAGATCATTGCGAGAATGATAATCAAATCTGCAGAGTTTTGTCCACGTGTCCTGAGAGCAACTGAATGGCACTGAGTCACCGCTCTGGCAAAGAGAGGAAGTCAGATGATAGTCCTTTGAAACACTGACTATATTGACTGTAGATGACTATTAGTGTATTGCCATAAATGTATGTCTCTTCCTGTGTGTATCAATTTCAACGCCCTTTTGTGACGTCTATCTCAGACCAATTATTAACATTTGAAACATTGAAACTGAATTCTGAAACTGCACTCCTGCTGTCTACGCCTCTGAGCAATCGTGACTTCGAGCAAGAAACAGCCTGGCTGCTTCATAGCGTCATACAACACCTCATGGACACACTGCCCACATATCTGAATGCATGTATACATACTGATGAAACTTCACACACAAGTTGTCTCTTCACTTTGCATGAGCACTTTTAAAACATTGAAGGATGGCATTCACAAAAGCTGCTATTTATACCACTTTTCACTTGAGAAACAATACCAAAGTAGGCACATCAATAGCTCTTTAGGAAAATTTGGAGAAAACATCTTGAATAGCTGCCACAAAAACATAAAAAAAAAAAAGAAATCCCTGAGAGAAGATCTAAATATGAACACAAAGTGAACGTGGCTGATTAAACCGTGGTCCCTTTGGTAAATCCCCACAGTTCTTTGGCTGTGACATTTTTCAGTAACCTGGAAATAACTGCAACTCTCAGCTGTCAGTTCGGCTCTGTCACTGCGCCGTTTTAAGCAGTTAGCAAATAGAAAACACCAGGGCCTAGTAACTAGGCATCACCTTGATGATCCTTGATGTCCCATAGCTTTATCAGCTCCTCAAGGACGCAGTTGGATATCATGTAAGACAGTAAAGAGGACGCCAAAGATGGAGTTGTGAGGGGAAAAAAATGGGTGTTATCAGATTGAGGACGGAATAACATAATAATGATGTGCTTGTTAGAGGAGCAAATTTCTTAACATTGTGTTGCAACAGCAAATTGCTCAGTTCATTTGCAAGAGCATAAAGTAGCAATTAGCATGTGATTCACTGAGGAATGTATGAAATCATCCTATCACACGCATATCCCTCATTGATTCTTTCTAGGGTAAAATGGGGACAAGTCTGCAGCAAAGAGAGAGAGAGCATTTACTACAAGGTTTTGGTACAAATTAAGAGGTAGAAGACACTTGGGAACAAACGGAACAAAGACAGGACACATGAAGGGTTTCGTTAAGCAGTGGGTTTGAAGGTTGGATTGAAAGACAGGAAGTGGCTCTGCGGTCTTGATTGGAGTGGGGAGTGTTGTAAAGAAATAACTCAATTGTCTATATTACTGTATTTCCAAATTTTACTCTGATAATGCAAGGAATAGTTCGATATTTCCGGAAATACACTTATTTGCTTTCTTGCCGAGAGTTAGATGAGAAGATTGATACCATTTATGTACCTGCCTGTTAAATAAGAAGCTACAGCCAGGAGACAGTTAGCTTAGCTTAGCAGTGGGAAACAACTGGCCTGGCTCTGTCAGAAAGTAAAACAATCTGCCTACCAGCACCTCTAAAGCTCACTAATTAAAATCTTATATATTGTTTGTTGCATCTGCACAAAAACTGACTAAGAACGAAAAGTTGGGGTTTTACAGGGGCATTACAGTATGTGCTGACCTTTTCTTGGCCGGTTGCTTTCCAGTGATTCTCCGTTGGTTGCCTGGTAGGCGCATTTTGTTATAAGCCAAGATAGCTGATTCCCCCGACTCTCAGTCTTTATCTAAACTTAGCTAACCGGCTGCTGGCTGTAGTTTCACAATCAGTGTACACATGTGAGTGGTATCGATCTTCTCAACTAACTCTTTGCAAAAAAATAAATATTTCCCAAAATGTCGAGCTGTTGTTTTAACCTTGAGAATAGTACTGTGTCTGTCTTGTCTAAATGGCTTGCCAATTTCTCATTCTGTCAGTAAGGGAGTGGGTTTTATAATTCAGGACAGGCTGACCAAGTTAGCAGGACAATCCAAACAAATATCCTATTCCTGCTGGGTATGTACAATAGTGCAACCCTTAGTGTACGTTGACTACCCATTGCTGCTCTACATTGTCACTAGGTAACTGTTCATACTTTGAAAGCTTGGCTTTAGTGAACAATGCCTTATGTTATATCCCATCTTCAGGCATCCCTAGGGTCCAAGCCCCATCTCTTTGACCCGTTTCTCCCTCTATGTTTTTTTTTCCCATCAAGGCTCACTCAGCTGTATCTGTCTTATTTCAGCTCGCAGACCCTCTGGGATGCTCTCATTTTCATCGCTCAGGCTACCTTTGATATTGTTGATACCTCCCCTGCACACAGGTTCAGAGATAAATTTATACCACGGGCATATAGTGGGAGATTTCATAACTACATCTACACATACAATATGAAAGCAGGAATCCACTATTTAACACTAGACATTCACCCAGCTGCATGTAATGAAGAGCCAGCATGAAAAACACATTTTCTACACAATAAATAAATGTGATTCCATATTAAGATAAATTGTCCAGCTACAATTTTATGCATAAAACGTCCACATTGCAGTCTGAACATCTAAACAGTCAATTTATTTAGTGAAAGTCAGATGGAAATTGTCAGCTAAAGGGCTGCATATACAACTCCAGAATTATTCATATATTAAACAGGGATTTCCATGCCTATTACTTATGTGCTTGGTAGAGGACATGTACTGAGTCCAAAACGTGCAGTGAATTCTAAATATGTTTCAAAAAGTATCTTCAATGTGACTACACATAAACGTTATTTTTGTGCAAGATGGCTGCCATGTAAAACTCCAGGTAATACCCCATCTAACAAGGCAAAACCTGGCATGAAATAGCCACAAATGAGATTTACATATCCAAAACCCTTTTAGATCTCCGAATATAAGAGTAACAGGACTTCACGCGATATAATATCTGGGGTGTGAGCAGCAGTAGCAGTGCATCATGATTAAACGCTTGCGTGGGTCGGAGCGAATGATCTCTGCATTTGTCACCAGAACAGAGCTTAGCGTCCATCAGAGCTGCCAGCGGAGGTGCGTCTGCCACTGAGTGGGAACAGAACAGGCCAGATTGTGTGGGGAGGGAGGCCTTGGCATGTGACCAGGTGCATCTGAAGCCTCCTCTGATCCTCCAATGTGCTGTTGAGCTGCTCTATTCCCCCAACACAACGCCAAACACCTGCTTGGCCCGATTGTGAGACTGAAAGCTCTGTTATCGGCGTGGGCCGTCCAAATGGTGAGGCACTCTCCTTTCATCAGCAAGTAGTATTGAGCAGGGGAGATAGGCGGTTGATGTCAGTCTGAGAAGGTTTTGAGAAGATGGAGACTTCATGTGGTCAGTTTGATATTTTGCTGAAGAAACACTGCTTGAAGTAGTGCAGTGTGTAAACCTGATAGTGTTAGAAATACATACAGCACATGGGTTTTTTGTACAAGCGCAAGCACACCTGTGTATTAATGTGAACCGGCTCTGTTCTATATGTGCATAATTGGACATGCAGGTTAATTATTTTTAGTTTTACGTCAATGTCCTCCTCAGAAAAACATGAGCATGTGCTATTAAGTAGAATATGCTTATCTGTTCTGTGTCTGACTGTCTTGACTGTAAATTAAAATGCACTATATGAAATATTGGCATCTGCTGTGGTGAAATATTTATGTGACTACTATCTATGGCAATTAATTGGGCTTTAAATGCAAGGGGTGTGGGTCATCATCAAAAGGATGCGCGGTCAACAATGTGTGTTGGCTATGATGGAAAAGAGATGCATTTGACTAATGAGAAATTCTGAAGGGAGGCATCCGTCAGATGGAGAACTAATGCCCAATTCCCTCTCATCACTTGAAGCAATGGCAAAAGATGACTGAGGCACGGCGATATGACATTCTAATTGAAGGCATATTTCAGAGGAGAACAACAATATGTGCTTTGGGGGCCCATAGGTATTTTTGCCACCATGTAACAGGGCAGCACAGGGGATATGAATGACTAATACAGTCTTTATGTCGAGCCTATTGGTAAGTCATTAAATGACAGGACTCCAGTGACAGCCAAGATGTGAAGTTGTTGGGGCAGCAGGCAGCTTTCAGAGTGGCCAATCACAGCATTTGGCAGGCAAAGAAATTGATGGAATAAAAACAAAAGTGACAGGAGTTGTTTCGGCTCAACGGCGACGGTGAAGGCGTGTTAGACAAAGATGTCTGGAGTGGGGGGGTTGGGGAGTAGGAGGGGTGGTGACAGATAAATGAGGCCATCGCTAGCTGAGGGAGGAGGAGGGGAGGAGAGAGTTGCTAGCGAGCTCCCTCGCGATCTGTACCTGCCAAGTCCCTACCCTGAACAGCTGCTAGCAACTCTGAGGATGTGTAGCAGCTCACTCCCTCACCGCATCCATCTTTTACTGCTTCTAATCCAACTGCACTAAGATCTGTTTGAGGTGTTTGATGCGGCATTTTACTTTCACAGAGCTGCGTTATTTTAGCTTCATGACTCTCATGCAGTATTCATAGATGAAACACAAAACCAAAACACCCTCCAAATTCAGTCCTATTGGGTATCTTAAGGGAGATTGCTATGATAAACTAGCATGAATGTCTCCTGTCCTTTTTCATTCTTTGATTGGATAACGTACATCACTTAATCACTTACATCACTGCAAAACTTTGAGTGCATTTGACAGCTAAAAAAAAATTTGCTTTGTGATCTGTTCTCACGCATTTCATACTCATATCCTCCCATGTGGTGTTTTGACAAACTCACACCTGCCTTGCTACACCAGAAATAGTTTGACTATTATTATAATGTCTTTGAATGATTTCAGCTTCAGTGTGCATGGCAAAGTGCAACACTCCTCACTTGTCATGCTTCTGATGCACCCTACCCCCATGCCCCAACACATAAGCTGATGGTCAGCTGCCGCCTGCCATTCATATCCGCTCTCTATGAGTTGCACCTGCAGTAGTGTGTTATGTAACAGGCCTGTCAGAGAGCCACTTAACATGCCCTGCATTTGCAGTGATGCCCTGCCGCTAAAAACATTCTCATCCGGGGCACATGGCCGTGTTCTCTTACTCATAAACTCAAAAGGTTTTCAATTAAGCATTTGTGGCTGGCCTCCCAGCGGTTTGTGTGTTGAAATGAGATGCCTCTGTGGGGAAGATGATGGAGGTGTTCTCTTAAAAAGTGGCCAGAACAGCAAGTGAGAGATGATGAAATACATCTTCATATTTACAGTAAATTTGGAGTTGTTAGTGTTTTCGCCACATTGTTGAGCTGCATTTTCTTTTATACTTCTATTGGAAGTTTGAACAATGCCAAACTTTATTGAGCTGCATACATTTTTGAAAACCCTGCTGTGAGTATTAAGGTTGATTGCTAAACAAATTTAAACAATTTCATGGTAACTATTCCTAATTTTTGTGACAGGCAAGATCCTGATTTGTGTTAAAGTTCAAACCTCCTCTGAGGGCTCTAAATTGAACAGAAGCCGACTCTATAGTAAGTGATAATGAAAACTCCACATCAAGATGCAACACTAGCCAATTAAATCAACTACAAAGGAAATAGAATGCTGCCATGACTGCGACCCAGATGTGAGCACAAAAAAAAAAACAGGATGGGAAGATGAAAAAGTGGAGGGGGAAAAATAAGCTATGCCTCTTATTGTGGTGCTCTTTAGGAAAGAACTGCTGCATTTAGCCACAAGTTCACACCATCTCTAGCATCCAACTCCTTTGTAGATCCACGGGGCACTTCAAGCAAGACTGTATTAAGTGGGATCAGGTCATCACTCTGGCTGTGATTGCAGCAGAGCTCTGACCTGAATAGAGAGTGCTGACAAGCCCTTTGTTGTGTGGAAGTAAGAAACTATGTTTTGTGCCGTGACGTCAATAACATAAAGAAAAAGATCAGGTTTGATGAAATGTTGCATCCCTCTGTAGATGTGTTTCAATAGAAGAAAAATGTCTGAGATTTTGTTAGCAGATCACGACTGTGGAGGGAAGGGTCACAAGCTATAGCTCAACCATTATGCCCTCAAGACTAAAAGAGATGCATCAGTTGAGCAAAGAAATTGTGGTTGGCCATTAGCAAGTCGACCCTCAAAAGGTGAGAAATTCATGGCCTTTGCAAGCATAGTTTGCCACTGTGTCTATTTAATATGCAGTAATTGTTAAACGTCATTTATTTGGGTGGTTTGTGGTCACTGAGAAACTGCTTGGCCTTCTTTTTAGCGTCTGGTTTGACCTGCCTGAACTCCACAGTCTGGGAAAATTAATACAAATTACAGGTCATAACCTTAATTTAAAAGAGATACCCAGTATACTGTTTATTCAAATCACTAAACGATCAGTGTCTGGGTGCAAGGTGAACTTTGTCTACATAATTTCATAGAGAAAAACAGCTTTTTCATAAAATAAAAATTAGGCCTAGGCATTAGAAATGATAATTACTTTAGGTGTTTCGTGCTACAATATTGAGAATGAGCTCAGAGCTAAAGCAAATTAGTCAAATTCTTAAACCAGCACTTAAGGATCATTAGCTGACAGAAAGTGGAATTACGCCACAAGTGTCTCAACAAAGGACCACTCAAAACAAAGGACAGTTGACTGAATGGGTGGACTCTAGAGGGCTGGGATTTCATTGTGTTAAAAGATACTTTCTCTATGAAAGACACTCATTGCAAAACATGTCACCTGCCATCAACCGGTGCCATGTTTTGTATCACGTGTCATCATAGAGAAGCTCATGGATGATCTGTAGGAAATTAATAGGGCTGGTAGGTGATGTTGTTGTAAAATGATGTTTCTCAGACCTTTGTACTTCTTTAATAACATCACTGTAGTGTACAATATGTACTGGCAGCTTACAGACATGCTTGAGCAGAGAGTTTTAGATGACAGTCCTTTATTCATGACCGTAATGTGATAGAACACTAAACCATCAGTGCATCTGCATTTAGATCTGCCACAAACAACCCTATATCTGGATCCCACCATTGATTTGCATAATTGGAGATTGTGGCCGAGTGCTTGTTATTCATTGACATGACACTGCAGAGAGGCAGATGGAGTGATGTACTGAACTGACTGTTCCAGTTTCTGTCGGGTAGGGGTGGCAACTTCTTGGCAAACGGGACCTGAAGAAAACAGCCTTCCCACCCAAAGCTACGAGCAACACTACATCCAAGGGCTTTTGATTGTTTTAGGGTTTTTTTTGTTTTGAGTGCTGAATTGTAAATTGACATGCAGGCCAACGTCTGAGACGTACCAGTAAAAAAAACAGCCCAGTGAACAGCTGGAAAACAACTAGGTAAAATGAGCTCAGTTCTGCTTTCCCCAGACAATTTTAAGACTTAAAAAACGAGCCGTGTGTGGTTTACCGGCCAGCAGGCCTCTAAATAACCTGAAGTACACCGAGCACCTGACTGAGATGAGACAGCGCTGACTGACACATCCATCTCCCCTGCTATCTGTCTGAGTGAGGTAGGGGAGCGATTGCGAGTCCCTCATGCATGAAGAAGAACACTGCTTATTAGTGAGGGGAGACAGAGAGAGAGAAAGGGGGGGGTTAAGGGGAGAAAGAGAGAGATTGCATCGTCTCAATTTCAGTTTGATGAAGGACACAGTGTCTACTCAGGATGAACAGAAATCTATGTCACGTTGGCATGGTTAAGACTTCAAAAGCGTACAGTAAAAATGTGCCGTGACTTGGAATCATCTGCACATGCATTTCTACAGTGACACTGAGCAGGGTTATCTTCTCCCATAGGCCCTTATATTCCTTTATGCTGAAATGCAAATCCAGTGTTATGTCAGTAACAGTCTTTTTGGTGTTAGACCTGCATATTGCGCTATTACCCATACTGTATGTAAAAGTTTTCAACAACTTAAGGGATAGTGTACAAAAACTATTATGGAAAGAAAAGGGGGAGGGATAGTGTACATTTTATTTTGTTTTATTTAAGGGAGGGTAGCAGGGGAGGGGCTTTTATTTAATTAATTAATTAATCTATTCTTTTTTTTTTGTCATTCCGGATTTTTTTATATATATATATATATATATATATATAAACATAGCAGATGTGTTTTCTTGTTGGAAATGCAGTTGTGATGGGTTGTTGTATGTGTGTTTTGGCAGGTAGCTGCCATCCCCTCTTCCCAGTACTGCGTAAAGGCACTGAATCTTATGTTGGTATGGAGTACCGGACCATCCCGGCCTACTTTCACCCCTGACTGTACATCATACATAGTTACAGTCCTGTCTGTGTATATAGGATTTATTATGCCCATTATATCAATAGCTAACAGAACCAATATGCTATTTACATCTGGTACTGACATGTGATCTGTATCTGTAGACTTTACCTGAATGACATCCAACCCATATCTCTGCATTTACACCTGGTATTAAAATGTGTTCTCGTTATCTCGATTATGCCCGCATTGTGATGGGATCTTAATATGGAAATTAGTTAGGCGGGACTGGTGGACTTGTCGACAGACATGGCACGTCCCAGGTCAAGAACAGTAATTCCATGAACGAACCTCATTCATTTCGAAAAACCTTTTTGCGAGGGAAGACTCACTGGCTACTGCTACTACTTATAGCTTTTGCCGGGCTTGCTTAAGCTAGCAGGAAGAGGCTGAGTTTGGTGACCTTTCAACTCGCTGGGCAGATTTGTTTCTTAAGAATGTGGTCACGCTGTACAGATTGCATTTACACCTGGCTGACACCCGATCACAATGTGAGCCTGGTATTCCAGTTTTTAGTAAGTCTAAATTAGGGTCCAAAATAAATATTTATAATGCTGGGGAGGGCTTTGCTTTTTCTTTAAAGTGAAACATAAGCCTCCCTCCCTTCCTAATAATGTTCGTGCAGTCCCTAAAGAAAATGAAAGTAGAGTATGTTTCGGAAGTAGTTAAAATGGCATTACAGAGGGGGGTAATAATGCTATTTATCAAGAAAGGTCTTCTTCGCCCAAGTGCATGGATGAAAAAAATCACACGACTAAGTGAGTAGTAAATGTCAGTTTGCGCTAACATTTTATTACTGCACATTCTCATAACACCTCCTTACTAAAAAATGTCTCCCAAGTGTGACAGCAGAGGTGAGACAATGGTATGTGGTCTGACGTATGAATCACAATTCTGGCACTGTAGTTTGGCTGAGAAGGCACTTTATAATTTCAGAAACTTGAAGTTGCCACAAATGATTTATATAGTAGGTCTTCTCAGCCAACAAACCTTTCAAAGCTACATTTCCTGTAAAATTT
Organism: Siniperca chuatsi; assembly: GCF_020085105.1. NCBI lineage: Eukaryota > Metazoa > Chordata > Actinopteri > Centrarchiformes > Sinipercidae > Siniperca > Siniperca chuatsi. The sequence continues at coordinate 11,055,830 of NC_058063.1, forward strand.
GTGCCAGAGAGACATTAAAATCTTTACCTGGACATAGCGATAAATCACATACATTTTTAGCTGTTTGCTTTATACGTAACATTTCACAGGGAGCCGTCCTAAAATGTATGTTTATGAACAGATCAATCAATACATCTGACCTATTACCTGCAAGGGCTTGTCATGGGTACTATTTCAGGTTTACAACCTTTCAGCGTGAGCTCTATTGATTGCTTGCCTTCAGGAACACTTCTGGTGTAAGGACATGGAGGAGGGGGATCGGAGGAGGAAATGGTTCGTCTCCTGTTATTGGAGTTGTGGGGATTTTGATCTGAGGTTTGCCAGAACCACAAGCGCATAAATGTGTGACACAGCAGTGCCTGAAAGGCATTTCTTTGTCAGTGAAAGAGCAGTTTAGAAGATAATGTAACTTGAATTTAGAAAAATGAATGGTGAAATATTAAAGTGAAAAATAGGCATAATCAGCAATTTGACATTTTGTGTACAGCAATCGGCAGCTAGTTCTACCAAGAATAAGCCATACAACAGTGAAGAAGATGAGGCTCGAGATGTCTTGTGTTCTAAAAACAAAAGACTTCGATCTATGTAGTTTGACAGTTTGGGTACAGTGTGACATTCCACACACAGGAGTGAAAAAAATCCTCCTTTGTAGTTTAGAATAAAAGATGGCATCCTTACTGTCCATGCTCATGCTATTTCACAGTGGCTCTGAACGTGAAGCTGTGCACTTCAGCACTTGTTTTGTCTCACCCTGGGATGCAGGCGTTTTTGATGAAATCAGGCCTAGTGTGTCTGAATCGTCACGGTCAGAGGGATACCTACCTATGCAGTGAAACACTAAGCAGTTATGTGCTGTCTAGCTTGGCAAACCATGTTATATTTCAGATCACTGATTCCCACGGATAAGCATTTTGTGTTTGAAGGTTCTGGACTGTAGGAATAAAGCAGCACAGCAGCAGTGCACTGCTGCACATTAGCATGTTGTTTTTAGTCATGCAGCTTACCAAGTATCACTTGTCTTACTGTTGAGGTAAACTGACATTTGCAAAGATGGGAATTGCTGTGTTGCGGTCCTGAGCTTCACTAATTGTGCTTCCTGATATTGGATTTAGTTTAACAGCAAATTGGTGTGGATGCCAAACAATACACAAACTCAGGAAACAGTGCTTAGAGCACACAGACTCACACCTGGCTGTCTATGCTTATGGGAAAGAGTAGAGGCTGAACTTATGTACACAGAGGAAACATCACATGATGATACTGTATAGCTGCTGAAAAAGATCATAGTAGCAATTATGTCGACGATGAAGCAATAAAAGGGGAAAAAAACACCCATACCAATCGACCAGTGATCAATCAATTTCATTTTCGCTTCCAGTGAAGTAACTGTGAGGCAGTGTCAGTGCACTGCAGAAATAAACATCACAAACATCAGCCACAAACAAGCTCAAAAGAGATTCTTCAGAGGGTCTATTAAGTCAAATGGATGGATGAGGAAAATTAGTCTCTGACTGAGGAGGAAGGAAGGGAGGGGGTTCTCTAAACAATTTACTTTTTCTTTCTGATGTGCTTGTCAGGCTGTTCTTCTGTTCATCCATTCTGTTATATAGGAATATTAGTATAGACATTTTAACATATAGTCCTATATGAAAATATGAATAAATGTGTGTATATATATATATATATATTTGTAATTTTGGTATTTACATTATCAAATTAGCTACCATTTCCAAATCAACAGCATATTTGAAATTGGATGGATTAGAGATAGATCACATATTTGTGAATTTTCCTCTTTCAAACTAATTAAACAAATTAATTAAAATATTAATTTACAGAGGGATTTGTCAAATGTTTTGGTATTTTGAGATAACTGTGCCTATGAAGGAAATTGTTAATTTTCTTAGTTTAGCATTCACAAACACTATGTACACTGCAAAAATATGGATTTTAAAACACTTTTTAAAGTGGCACGCCACTGATTTTACACATCAATTTAAGTTCCTCCTCCGTTTCCTGTTAAGTTTCACAACTCCCATTATTCTTGTCAAAAGTCATTCTCATTCTCTGTAGTTTTCAATCCTATACTGTGCTGTATACATTTAAGCAATGTTGTATTGGTAGTTGTCCTCCTGCTTCCTGTTTTCCTTTAAATGTACCCACAGCCATACCACCTTAACAAATTAATTTCAGTCCTGGTGTTATTGTTGTAGAGTATTTTATTTTCTGAACCGCAGAACAGAAAGAAGATTTGAAGGATTTAATTTCTCAGAAGAAAGGAGCCATACTTGTGAAGTTTTGCCTTCAGTGAAAATATTCCAAGTCTGAGCAAGACAACTCCAAAACATTTTAATCATGGCTATAATTGATAGGGAGGACCGTCTCTGCGAATTAATGAATCCAAAAGGGGCCCTTTGATGTGAGCGGGACTGTGACATTCAGATTTGTGCTTGACTGAGTCTGAACCAGATAGCTCCTTAGAAATAGCTGACTTTGGCATTAGCCGGCCGTCATCCATCACCTTTGATATCAGACTGCAGACAGGTAGATTGATACCCCCGATACAGATTCCAGAGAGATCCACCAGAGGAAACATGCCTTTACTTCAGCTCATGGTTCCTAGTTTTAATTAAATCGAAAGGTATAATGTCTTGTCAGGTATTGTAATGTATTGTCAGTTATAGATCTGTGGTTAAATAACAGTAGGTTTCTATTTATAGGGGGAAAAAATCAACTTACCTTTTCAAATGTAAAATACTATGATAAACATATAGTGTCTCCATGCAAAAGTGCAAGTTAGAGCAACTATGTAGTTGTTGACTTAGTACAGTATGTCCCTTTCTTTTGTTAAGTTGACCAAGTTAGATTAATTTGCCACATAGTTTTATGATAGTCTACACTTTTTATCTCTACCCAAGCGAAAAGTATTGACCCTGCGGTTGCTGGATCCCTCTAGATGCAAGCATTGTGTAATAACTGGCACCAAATTTAATGAAAGAGGCAAAAAAGTAGACCTACTATACTGTTTGTCAGAGTAATGTGTGCCTTTTGATCCACTGCCCCGCTGTAATGGCTGGGAATAGCACAAGGCCTAGCTTCATAAGCTAACAGGCAGCTGGCCTAGTAGCCTCTGACAGGCACTGGCTGGCTCTGCTGTGTCTTGTCGAGACTCCTTGACCTCGCAGGACTAGTGGGTAGCACATGTCGACATGAGGATTCACGTTGGTGTGATGAGGCATGGCCTAGCTAAGCCTGTGAACTCCCCAGGAACTTTCTGTCCATCACCCTTGATTTAACCTATGCATTACTTAGTTTATTTATTTAAACATAATTATACTTAAAGGACATATCAATGGCATTAGATGTCTTTCTTTCATGAAAGTAAGGCAGTATAATAATGGCAGATGGAATGGAAGATTTGCCATAATGTCACTACCCCATATGATAAAATTAGCAGTTGGTCCAAGCAAATGTAAATTGCAGCGGTTGCTTGCTGCACTTGATCTCTTTAATAAGGTTAAGGGAGCGAACTCAAGGATTACTCCTGATGCAGCTAAAGACAGATGGTAATAGGACATGACCTCAATAACTGCTGAAAGCTGAGGGTTTTCTGACTGCAAAAGAGATCATCTAGCACTGGAGAGGATTCTGCAGCCAATGGAGAAATAAACAACTTAATTGACTAAAAGAAGCACATTATTGCCCTATGCTAAATAGGCACATGCATAGGCACATCATTTCATCAACAGGTATGAGAGAGATTTGCCAGACTACTGGAGCAAGTCAAAACAAATCCAGTTTGCACACATTGCTCTTAAGGGGGACTTAAATCATTGGCTGGATGAGGCTTCATGATTTTGGACACGGTGCACCTCAAGGCAGAGTGCATTTTGGCACATTTAAAGGAGCTTGGCAGCATGGTGTACTGTATAGCCTTTGGGAGAATCACATGCTCCAGACAACATGGGCTTGAATGTGTGCTAAGATGGACCTCTGCTCCCTTATTGGCGGAAATTTATGTTCAAAGTCAGTCAAGTGGGAAAGAAAGGTGACCTTCACACTCAGAGCCTCACAGTCATCTTAAACATTAACGGCACTGTAAGCACGCTCACCACATTGTTGCCCAAGTCAGGCTGTGCAGAGCATATTTTAACTCTCTGCCAACCGAGAGCTTTCTCAGAGATGATTTAAGCCTACATCTTGTTTCAGCTGGAAAGGAACACTTTATTCTCCCAGAGATAAATCATTCATCCAGTGATTGACCTCTTTGTGGGGCAGTGATTCTAAAGGGATCCTGACCTGTCAAAGCTGATTTGTTTCAAATGTCAACAGGGCCACAAAAGGTGCCCTGACTTGAACTTGAACTCTCTGTGATGAGAGAAGTTAGCAAGAAAGAGAGAGTGATTTACCACCAGAGATGGAATTTAGCAGTTCAGCATAAACTCAATTTATCATCAGCACATTATCGTGCCCTCTCCTAAAAGAGTGTGTGTGTGGGGGGGGAGACCACAGTGCTTCTTCGATTAATGACCCTTCCCAAGTGCATCCAAAGGCATAAAAAATGTTTTTTTCCCCTCTGCATGCCTCTCTCACAAATATGAAAATATAAAAACATCACTTCAATACACTATTCTCAGTGATGTATAGTTAGCTAAAATTTCATCACCACAAATTTAATTTTCTTTACCATAGTTGCAAAACTGTCAGTTTGTAAGTACTCAGTGTACGTTTTTTCAAGCATATATTCAGATTTTTGATCTTTTTTTTTAAAGCTAAAACCCAACATCTCATTGACCTGTTAAATATCCACTGTGAAAAAAG